>NW_020201994.1:39211-40210 GCF_001531365.2 Cynara cardunculus var. scolymus
TGCGAAATTTTACTTCAAGACCTCGATCGCTGAACTGACTTATGCTTAATAGATTGTGCTTTAAGCCTTCGACATAAGCCACTTTGCTGATGGAAACCTTTCCTTTGATGAGAGTGTTGTATCCCTTGATTGTTCCCTTGCTGTTGTCTATAAAAGTCACAGAGCCTCCAGATTTTTCGATGAAGGAGGATAGTTGACTTTTATCACCAGTCACGTGCCTAGAGCAACCTGAATCCATATACCATGGTTGCACATGCTGGTCCTGCAAGACAAATTAAAGGGATTTAGGTACCCATTTTATAATGGGTCCTCGTTTGTTAGTAGGGAGAGCGGTACTCTTTTTGTTTTCCTTAGCCTTTGCAGGCTTGGGTTTCTTTGCTTTTTCATCGGGTCCTTTATATCGATAAACATGTTGTGTGAAGGGACAATGATGTGTCAGCATGTGATTCCTCAGGTTTTGTAAAAGAATTAGACATTGACAAGAATGGTGCATTGGTTGTGTTTGTCTAAACTTCTTTTTATTCGATGAAAACGAAGAAGTAAATGAAGGTGAAAATCCTGTCCTAGCATCGGTTATTTGTACAAACTTCCTATCTAGTGCAGATTTTTTATTTAAAGTAGGCTTGGGCTTTACTTCTTTGCTTCTAAGGAGTGTGGACTTTTCTTCAGCTGGATGGAAAGAAAAGTTATGGTTAGTTTTATCAGAGGTAGACAACTTCTGTTTTTGTTCACGAGTAARCTTKATGAACCTAAATGAAGTGCTAGGGCCTTTTAGGTCTTTGGCAGATTCAACATCTTTCATTTTTTCCTTTCCTTTGTCTGAAGATTTCATTGATGAAGGAATACCAGATTTCATTGGAGACTTGAAATGTTTAGGTTTCTTGTTCTCAATGATTTTTGGTGCTTCACAACTTATTCATCTTCAGATTCAGAATCAAGAAAGTCTTTTGCTAATTTCTCAAAATCAAATTTAACTTGGGTTGGAGCAGAAGATGTGGG
>NW_020201994.1:42590-44068 GCF_001531365.2 Cynara cardunculus var. scolymus
TCTTTTCTGCCTTGATGTCTTCATCGGTCTTCTGGTTCTTCATCACTTATTGTTTTTCATTACTTTTTACATTTTGCATTATGGGATCTAACAAGTTTCAAATCAAACAATTTCAAATCAGCTTCATAGGTATGCAAAACAGTGAACGATTAAGAATCCGGACAAGTTAGATTGAACGATTTAATAAATCGGATAACTCGATGCACAAAACGCTACCTAAATCGCTCAACTCTGCTCAAAGCTAAACCTAAATCGCTCATGTATCCGCTCAAGCCTAAGTCTTAATCCGCTCAAGATGTGATTGAAATGTGACCGAATACGATCAAGTCCGCTCACTGCTATGATCTAAATCGCTCAACCAGATTGTTTAATTGCTCAAATAATGGCCGTATACGGTCAATCCAAAAGTTACCTTTTGTCCGAATACGATCAATTTGAGGTACCTATGACCGAATTCGATGAACCTTGAAGTTTAGCTCGATCAATACCTCTGCGATTTAAACCCTTGTTCGCTCAAGATGTATGCGATTTACCTTGGTCGTTCACAGCATACGCGATACAGCCTTGGTCGATCAAACCTTGCCCGATTTCTAATCCGACTGGATTGTGCGATTTTGATATCCGGACACTTATCCGGTCAAGCAACTATGGATTTAGCTATGAAGAGAAGAGAAAAAAATTAATAGGATGGGCTTAACATCTGGGCCAAAAAAAATTGGACTTTGATCGATTTACAATCAAAAACACTAAAACAAAGAAAAAATATAAAAAAATGGATCAAAACACTGATTTAAAATAAATTAAGAACACGAAAAAAAAAATTTAAAACCACTAAAATCGATTAAATGTTGGAATATAATGATCAAATCACAAAAATTTGTGAATAACAAAGATTCACAATACAATTCCGAGCATTTTGATCACGATTTAAACACAAAAACACAAGATTTAAAAAAAAAAATTGGATCAAACTTAAAGAAAAAACAAAAACACGAAGAACAAAAAAAATTCAGAAAAAAATCTTCGAAAATTTCTGATTTCTTATTCTGATCTTTTGCACACACTGCTTTGATACCAATTGTGTGTCCCTATTATGATCAATCTTCAAGAATGCTCTTCAACAATGGCAGATCTAGATCTAACACTCAAGAACATTCATAAGAGAGTTGACAGAGAAAGTCAACACCAGAATTCTTAGTCAAACCTTTCTTTATGTATCAGATTTACAAATGAACTCTCCTTACAAAAATTACAAAGTCATCACCCTATTTAGGGTCAAACTTCTAAACATAGTCAAAGTCAAACCTATCTAAGAAAAGTCAAACACGATGACTTTTACAATTATAGAAAATATTTAACTTTCAAGACGAATACAATTTAATACTGATTTTCAGTTCTAACAAATATGCATCAATATACAGCACTTTATGCATAACAAAAATATATCGATATTCCTATCAAATTAACTATTTAAAATT
>NW_020201995.1:0-1981 GCF_001531365.2 Cynara cardunculus var. scolymus
GGTTATTTCCCATGCCGATGAAGGAATTTGACGTAGTAGTGGGTATGGACTGGTTGGCAAAGTATCAGGCTAGTATTGTTTGTAATCAGAAAATGATCAGAATTGTTATGCCAGATCAGAGAATCGTTGTTATTTATGGTGATCTTCAGAATCACCATACCAGTATTTTGTCAGTAGTGAAAGCCCAGAAAAGTATTCGAAAGAAATGCCAAGGWTGTTTGGCATATGTAATTGATCTAAAGAAAGAAAAGAGAAAAGAAGAAACAATTCCGATTATTAGTGAATATCCAGAGGTATTTCCAGAAGACTTATTTGGATTACCAACAGATAGAGTTATTGAGTTTCGAATTGATTTAATACCAGGGGTTGCACCTGTAGCAAAAGTGCCATATCGTTTAGCTCCATCTGAACTGAAAGAATTGGTGGCACAGTTAAAAGATTTAACAGATAAGGGATTTATTAGACCCAGTACTTCACCTTGGGGTGCTCCGGTCTTATTTGTTAAGAAGAAGGACGGGTCTATGCGAATGTGTATAGACTATCGTGAACTGAATAAGTTGACGATCAAAAACAAGTATTCTTTACCAAGGATTGATAATTTGTTTGACCAATTGGTGGGAGCAAGTTATTTCTCCAAAATTGATTTAAGATCTGGATATCATCAGCTCAAGGTTAGGGAAGAAGACGTGGCCATAACAGCATTCAGAACAAGGTACGGGCATCATGAATTCTTAGTTATGCCATTTGGTTTAACTAATGCGCCCGCAGCCTTTATGGATTTAATGAATAGGGTATGTAAAGAGTATCTTGATAAATTCGTTATTGTATTTATCGATGATATTCTTATATACTCTAAAACCGAAGAAGAACATGCGGAACATCTTTGTTTGATATTGGAATTACTAAAGAGAGAAAAGTTGTATGCCAAGTTGTCCAAGTGTGAATTCTGGTTAAGGGAAGTTCAATTCTTGGTCATGTTATCTCAGAAGCCAGAATACAAGTAGATCTAGTAAAAATAGAAACAGTTGCAAAATGGGAAGCTCCAAAGACTCCTTCTGAAGTCCGTAGCTTTTTGGGTTTGGCAGGTTATTACCGTAAGTTTATTCAGAACTTTTCTAAGATAGTCGTGCCATTGACCAAATTGACTCGAAAGAATGTTAAATTTCAGTGGGAAAAAGAGCAACAAGAAGCTTTTCAACTATTAAAGGATCACCTTTGTAGTGCGCCGGTGTTAACTCTACCAGAAGGATCCGAAGACTTTGTGGTATACAGTGATGCTTCAAAGTTAGGATTAGGAAGTGTTTTGATGCAAAGAGAAAAGGTGATTTCTTATGCGTCAAGAAAATTGAAAGATCATGAGAAACAGTATCCGACTCATGATATGGAGTTAGCTGCRGTAGTATTCGCTCTAAAAATCTGGAGGCATTATCTTCTGGGAACAAAGTGCCAGATTTATACAGATCACAAGAGCTTACAACATTTGTTTAGTCAGAAAGATTTGAATATGCCACAGCGTCGGTGGATTGAACTTGTTAATGATTATGACTGTGAAATCCTTTACCATCCAGGAAAAGCCAACGTGGTAGCTGACGCTTTGAGTAGAAAAGAAAGAAACGGGACTATTAAAACTGTGACAATGAGAATAAGTTTAGTCCCTGATATTCATGAAGAAATTCTGAGATATCAAAAGGAAGCAATGAAAGAAGATCTTATCAAATCAGAAAGGCTGGGTAAGATAATTTCAACCTTGGAACCAAATGACAAAGGAATTATGTGTTTTCAAGGGCGAATTTGGGTACCATATTTTGGAGATATCCGAAGTATGATATTAAATGAAAGTCATAAATCTCGATACTCTGTCCATCCAGGCACCAATAAGATGTATAGAGATTTAAAACCTTTTTATTGGTGGCCAGGATTAAAAAGAGACATAGCTCGGTATGTGGAACAGTGTCTGACATGTTTACAGGTTAAGATTGAA
>NW_020201995.1:2766-4649 GCF_001531365.2 Cynara cardunculus var. scolymus
AGATCATTTGTCGTTAATAGAATTTACATATAACAACAGTTATCATTCTAGCATCCAAGCGGCACCGTATGAAGTATTTTATGGACATAAATGCCGAACGCCGTTATGTTGGAATGAGGTGGGTGAAAGATAGCTAACGGGTCCAAAAATTGTCCAAGAAACTTCTGAGAAGATGGAGCAAATCCGCGAAAGAATCAAAACAGCACAAGATCGCCAGAAAAGTTATGCTGATAATCGTCGAAAGCCGTTTGAGTTTGGTGTAGGTGATTTTGTGATGTTGAAAGTTTCGCCATGGAAGGGTGTTGTCAGATTTGGAAGGAAAGGAAAGCTCAGTCCGAGGTATGTAGGGCCGTTCAGAATATGTAAACGAATTGGGCCAGTAGCATATCAATTAGAGCTACCAGAAGAGCTGAGTCTGATTCACAACACTTTTCATGTATCGAATCTACGAAAATGTTTAGCTGATCCGAATCTAGCTATACCGATGCCAGAGATTGAATTAGACAGTAAACTGAATTTTGTGGAAACACCGGAAGCTGTAATTGATCAAAAGATCAAGGTGTTGAGAAAC
Organism: Cynara cardunculus var. scolymus; assembly: GCF_001531365.2. Lineage (NCBI taxonomy): Eukaryota > Viridiplantae > Streptophyta > Magnoliopsida > Asterales > Asteraceae > Cynara > Cynara cardunculus. Next base: position 3,338 of record NW_020201995.1, read on the forward strand.
AAAGAAATTAGTCTGGTAAAGGTTCAATGGAGGTTTCACAAAGGACCAGAAGCAACATGGGAATTGGAATCAAAGATGAGATCAGAATACCCATGGCTTTTTAATTAAAGGAATTCTAGGACGGAATTCTTTTGATGGGTGGATAATGTGATAACCAGATCCTGTTTATTACCCAAGGTAATAAATATGTGATTATTTGATTAAATGATTACGTGATAGCATGATAATTTGATATTTGTCGGTATGAGAATTTGTGTATTAATAGGATATGTATATATATATATATGTGTGTGTGTGTGTGTATATATATATATATAAATATATGATTATATGCATAAGATATATTATGCATGCATGAAGTATGGAGGTATGTTTGTGTGCATGTGTGCATATTTGAGTATGCGTGAGGTGGAAAAGGGGGAAGGGAAGGCGGTTTAGCCGACCTTCCATATTTGGAAAGTATAAATAGGGGGCTTAGCCTCTTCATTTGCTCTTCTTGCTTGTTTTGAGAAAGTTGTGCTTTTAAAAAGAGAAGAGTTGCCCGGATTAATTCTTGCCTGAAGAGTCAAGTTGATTTCAAGTATTTGATTTCCAAAAGCTTGTTAAGGTGAGTGGTTTCTAAATCTTTTGCATAAAATTACTACTGGTTTTATTTGCATGTTTCATGTTATTATTCTTTAGAAAGAAACCTTGCATCTTTTGATTAAGTGTTTATCCGGACAAAGAGTGACCGGATAAGTATTTAAACCGGACAAGCCTTGAGCGGCTTATCGTCCGAATTAGTTTAAATTGCACAAGCCTTGAGCGGCTTATCGTCCGGATTAGTTTAAACCGGACAAGCCTTGAGCGGCTTATTGACCGGACAAGTATTTAAACCTGATAAGCCTTGAGCGGCTTATTATTCGGATTAGTTTAAATCGGACAAAGAGTGGACTAAGTGTTGTCCGGGTTGTTTTAAACCGGACAAAGGGTGGACGGAGTATTGTCCGGATTGTTTTAAACCGGTTAAGTCATGGACGGAGTATTGACCGGATTTGTTATCCGGASAAATATGTTAGAAATTATTTCAAGTGTTAAACCGGACAAGCTTTAAGCGGTATCTTATCCGGATAACTTCATATTTGGAATTTTCATGAGTTTTATATTTTAGACTTTTAATAGTTTAAGATGTCTATTATTGGGTTTATTTGTGGATTATAAAAATGGGTATTTTATATCTTTTAAAATAAAAGATATGTTCCTACCAAGCGTGGTGACTTTTGTCTGTTTTGGTATTGGAACGGGATTTTGGGAAATGTTTCTACCAAGCGTG
>NW_020201995.1:5035-6768 GCF_001531365.2 Cynara cardunculus var. scolymus
GGGAAAATGGTTTGTCATATCAGGCAAGTTTTGCCTTAAATCCTTCCTGTTAAAGGAATGGTCTTTTAATTCAAAAGTTTTGATTACAATGTTTGTTTTATATTGGGATTATTGAGTCTCTTTTCAGAGATATTATATAGAAGTGAGATTCTTGAGTATACTTCTTTTTGCATAATATTGTGAGTTGCATCAATTATTATATTGCAGTTGATTTCTCAGCAAAGAAATTACATTATCATATTTTTGGTGTTCATCACCCTGTATTTGCAAAGAAGGGATTTACTCACTAGACCCGTATGGTCTAACCCTCATTTTCTGTTTTAAATTATGCAATGYAGGAATAGCTGGGTCCGGGGATATAAAAGGGAAAGGGAAAATGTGATTATTTTCCTAACCTGTTGTCTACTTTTGAAGATACATGTTATACAGGATTTATTTTGGAAATTTTATATGTAGATTTTGTACATATAGCAATCCTTGTACTAGTGGGACCTTTTGATGTAATTCATGTTTCTATCTAATGAAATATGTGTTCTATGCAAATGTGGTATTTGGGGGTGTTACAATTGTTGGGTCAAAATGTTGTATTCAAGTCCCGTGCTTAGACAGTTTTATATGCTTCGTAATAGTAAGCTTGTTCTTTGTTAGTAGTTGTTATAAATAGGAACTGGTAGTTAGTGTTAGTTGGTAGTTAACACTTGAACGGAATATTCTATATGCACAAATAGTTGAGAGAGAATATGTAATTGAGATACATTTGATCAAGAACACATTGTACTCAATATTCATGAATGACATGCCGACTATTTCAAATAATCAATCTGTGTTCTTGATTTAGTGCTTGAATTGCTTGATTAGACTTGAATCTGGGATCACATTATTGATATTTTATTTAGTTAATTATATGTTTTTTTGAAATATACTTTGTTGTTTTCGATTTTGGAGAAGTAAAGAAAGAGAATGAATATCAATTTAAAAAATAGAAGGATATAATAGTCATTTATACTCAAGCAACATTTAATACAAAATATGATGTAAACAACTTTTAATCAGCACTTATCATAGTCAGCCATTTTATCTTAGTCAGACCTCTTACCATAAGCAGCTCTTACCCAATTCTTTTGGTAGTCTCACCCTTAATATAAAAACTCAAAACAAACAAAAGATTATGTAAGGAAATCAATGAAATCATGTAAATATAATTGTATAATATTATAACTAATCAATTACTACTATCAAACTTTAGGTCAAATTGCTAATATCAAATTTAGGGAAAACAAATAAATGATGTAAACAAATCAATGAATCATATAGACACGATTGTATAACATTATCACTAATCAATTTAGGCAAATGACTACCATCTCTTTCAAAAAAATGACTAATATCAAATTTAGAGCAAACAGATTGTAACATCCATCTTCCTAATACGCTTAATTATGTGTTGTAAACATCGACTTTTCAGGTATGGTTTTGAGCATTGGGTTTTAACAATGGAATCTTTTTATTGGAGCTTGTAAGTTATCTCGTTTCGGACACATAGGCGAAAACTTCATCGAAAACGGAGTCCCGAGCAAAAAGTTATGCAATTTTTAGTGTTTAGTAGTCAAAATGGGTACCAAATTGGGTCAACCCGACCCAACTCGGGTTTAAGACGTGAAAACCCCCAAAACAGCCCCATTTTACCCATTTTCAACCCCGTTCTCTCTCAAAATCAGTCTTGGTGTTCTAAG
>NW_020201995.1:9833-22747 GCF_001531365.2 Cynara cardunculus var. scolymus
CCCCCTGACTTACTGAAACGGTTGGAGAAAGAGTTCCTTGATCTTAAACAAGGAGATTTGACTGTGGTGCAGTATGAGACCCAGTTCAATATGAAGGCACGTTTTGCYTCACGTTTCGTTACCTCTGAACAACACAAGATTGAACATTTTGTTGATGGTCTGAAGAGAGAGATTACAGAATTTGTGTCAAATCGTGATCTTACAAGTTTTCGAAGAGCTGTTGAATGTGCTAGACGACGAGAACACGAACTTTCTCTCTGTGGTGAATCCACACCCGAATCGAAAAGACAGAGAACTAAAATAACAACTTATGTACCTGCAAATCGACCTAATCGATCTTTCACCCCAAGAAGGAGTCAGTCTCAGAGTGCTCCTCAAGCCCCATCTCAAGCCTATTCCATGCAGGTATAATATTGTGAATACAAGTGAAGTGAGTATATGAATTGTAGAAATAATACAAATTTATTGCAGTCAAACACACCTCGCGCATGCCAATGATGTGGCAAGGCGCACTCGGGACGATGTTTCTCTGAACCATCCAAAATTTTGTGTTATTCCTGTGGCGAAGTTGGGCATATTCGTACAAATTGCCCAAGACGAGATCGAGCGTGTTATACTTGTGGAGCTTATGGACATCGTCAGCTTAATTGTCCAAATGCCCAACGTGAGGATAGTAAGGCCTCAGTACAACAACCAATGGTGGGAGGTTCCTCAACCCGAAAGGAGGAAGTACCAAGAGCAAGAGTTAGAGCGTTCCAGATCACTGCAGAGGAGGCTCGGGAGGAGCCGGAGCTCGTCACTGGTATATTTTTCGTGAATTCTGATCCTACACGTATATTGTTTGATTTTGGTTCTACATATTCCTTCGTGTCGCATGCCTTTGTTCGCTTTCTCGAATCTGTTCCTGTACTTTTTGATAGACCGTTTTCTGTGGATACTGCTAGTGGAACCCTTTTAGTAGCTGATAGAGTATTCAAAGATTGTACATTAGTATTGGAGGATCAAAACTTCTCAATAGACTTAATCCTTATGGATATTCGTGGCTTTGATGTGGTTATTGGTATGGATTGGTTAGTAGCAAATCGGGCGGATATTATTTGCGTGCAACGGATGATCCGAATACCAGTTAGTGAAGGAGATTATGTTTATGTGTACGGAGAAAAAGGGGTCAGTGACATCAAGGTAATTTCTGTACTCAAAACTCGTCGATATTTATCTAAGGGGTGCACTTCTTTCATGGCATATGTTTTAGATGCCACTAAAGAAAGAAACAAGTTGGCCAAGGATGTACCCGTGGTATGTGAATTTCAGGACGTCTTTCCTAATGATTTGCCTGGTCTACCACCGGACAGGCAAGTAGAATTTAGAATTAACCTTGTGCCAGGTGCTGCACCTATTGCACGGACACCCTATCGTCTTGCCCCGGCAGAAATGAAGGAAATGATGAGCCAATTACAGGGGTTATTGGATAAAGGTTTCATCCGACCGAGTACTTCACCTTGGGGTGCTCCGGTGTTATTCGTAAAGAAGAAAGATGGTTCATTTCACATGTGTATTGATTACCGCGAGTTAAACAAAGTAACAATTAAGAATAAATATCCGTTACCTCGTATTGACGATTTGTTCGATCAACTGCAAGGAGCAAGTTATTTTTCCAAGATCGATTTGAGATCCGGATACCATCAGCTCAAGGTACGGGATGAAGATGTACCAAAAACGGCTTTCCGTACCCGATACGGACACTATGAGTTCTTGGTAATGCCATTTGGTCTAACGAATGCTCCGGCTGCATTCATGGATWTGATGAATCGAGTATGTCGGTCTATGCTCGATAAGTCTGTCATTGTCTTCATTGATGACATACTTGTGTATTCTAAGTCAGAAATTGATCATGCTACGCATCTCCGACAGATGTCGGAGTTACTAAGAAAAGAGAAATTATATGCCAAGTTCTCGAAATGCGAATTCTGGTTCAGAAAGGTACAATTCTTAGGGCATGTGATCTCCGGTGAGGGTATCTCCGTCGATCCATTTAAAATTGAGGCAATTCAGAATTGGGAAAAACCGAAGAATGCCTCAGAGATACGCAATTTTCTTGGATTAGCGGGTTATTACCGACGATTCATAAAAGACTTTTCAAAGATTGTCGTTCCCCTTACTTCACTCACTCGCAAAGCTGTGAAGTTTGTATGGAATGAAGAACAAGAGAAAGCTTTTCAGCTCTTGAAAGCTTGTTTGACGAGCGCTCCGATTCTTGCCTTACCCGAAGGTAACGATGACTATGTGGTTTATAGTGATGCGTCGAAGTTGGGATTGGGTTGCGTATTGATGCAACGAGGCAAGGTGATTGCGTATGCCTCCCGACAGTTGAAGGATTATGAAAAGAACTACCCCACTCATGATCTTGAGTTGGCGGCGGTAGTGTTTGCCTTGAAATTATGGCGTCATTATCTCTATGGGACGAAATGTCAATTATTCACGGATTACAAGAGTCTGAAGTACATTTTCGATCAACAGACTTTGAATATGAGACAGCAAAGGGCCATGGAGTTAATAAAAGACTATGACTGTGAGATACTCTATCATCCTGGTAAAGCCAACGTGGTGGCGGATGCTTTGAGTCGAAAAGCGTATGTATCTTATATGTGTTACGCAATCACTCACACGTCCATACAGTCTAAGCTTATTGACGACCTGCGAAGATGGCAAGCCGAGGCTTTAAAACCTGAACATGTGAAGTCTGAACGGATAGTTGGATGTGTAGATTCTCTCTCGAAAGATAATCGTGGCATGAAAGTGTTTAGATCCCGAATCTGGGTGCCGAAACTTGGTGGTGTGCGAGAGACTATTCTGGCAGAAGCTCACAAATCTAGAATGTCCGTTCATCCCGGCAGCACAAAAATGTATCATGATCTGCGTACCGAGTTTTGGTGGCCGGGCATGAAAGTTGATATTGGCCGTTATGTTGAGAAATGCATTGCGTGTTTGCAAGTGAAGGCTGAGCACCAAAAACCTTATGGTAGTTTATAACCTTTGGAGGTGCCCGTCTGGAAATGGGAAGAGTTGACCATCGATCTCGTAACGAAGTTACCGAAGACTTCACGTCAACACGATAGTGTTTGGGTAATTATGGACCGGTTAACAAAAAGTGCTCATTTTCTCGCGGTTCGGGAAGATTATTCTATGGATCGTTGGGCACAAATATACATCGATGAGATAATTGCCCGTCACGGTGTACCGTTAAAGGTGGTTTCTGATCATGATTCTCGATTTACCTCAAATTTTTGGACTAATATGCAAAGAGAACTAGGGACTCGTGTCTCTCTTAGTACCGCGTATCACCCCCAAATCGATGGACAGTCAGAGCGCACGATTCAAACAATGGAGGATATGTTACGAGCTTGTATCTTGGAGCTTGGTGGAAGCTGGGATTACCACTTGCCACTTATAGAGTTCTCGTATAACAACAGTTATCACTCCACGATCGGCATGGCTCCATTTGAGGCTTTGTACGGACGTAAGTGTCGTACGCCTCTCTGTTGGCAAGAAACCGGAGAGAAAGTGTTGGCTGGACCCGAGTTGATTCAAGCCACACATGATAAGATACGGGTCATACGTGAAAGAATGAAAGTAGCCCAAGATCGACAGAAATCTTATGCCAACAAACGACGACGACCGATTCAGTTTGAAGTGGAAGATATGGTGATGCTGAAAGTATCACCTTGGAAGGGAATTCTACGGTTTGGTAAGAAAGGGAAATTGAGTCCACGCTTTGGACCCTTTAAAATCCTTGAATGTATTGGAAAACAAGGCTATCGTTTGGAGTTGCCAGAAGAACTCTCTGGTATTCATGACGTTTTCCACGTTAGCTATCTAAGGAAATGCTTGGGTAAGCATGAGGAAACCGTTCCTTTGGCCGAGGTCAAGTTGGATAAAAGATTGAGGTACATAGAAGAACCCAAGGCCATTCTTAATGAAAGAACCGTTAATCTACGAAACAAGATCGTAGATTTGGTTCTTGTTAAATGGAAGCATCACCGTGGTCCGAATTGGACGTGGGAGAACAAAGATGAAATGAAGGCTAAGTATCCGGAGTTATTTGAGAGACCTTGATTTCGAGGACGAAATCCTCAAAAGGAGGAGGTATTTATAACATCCATCTTCCTAATGCGCTTAATTATGTGTTGTAAACATCGAATTTTTGGGTACGGTTTTGAGCATTGGGTCTTAACAATGGAATCTTTTTATTGGAGCTTGAAGGTTATCTCGTTTCGGACGCATAGGCAAAAACCTCATCGAAAACGGAGTCCCGAGCAAAAAGTTATGCAATTTTTAGTGTTTAGTAGTCAAAATGGGTACCAAATTGGGTCAACCCGATCCAACTCGGGTTTAAGATGTGAAATCCCCAAAACAGCCCCATTTTACCCATTTTCAACCCCGTTCTCTCTCAAAATCAGTCTTGGTGTTCTAAGGTGCGATTACATACACTTGGGAGTTAATCTATCCCTAAATCAAGTGTTTTATCAAGATTCTTGAAGGATTTGTGGAGAAATCAACGGTAAAACTCATCTCCTATCTTGTTTTCGATGTTGTGCATAATTGATTAGTTTTGARTCCATGCATGTGATGAYTTAGTAATGAAATCATGAAAATATGTTAAGTTTAAGTGTTATTATGTGTTAATATGTGAAATCCATGGATGGATTGTAAGATTTCTTGAAAAGTATGATGTTAGCTCAAGAACAAGTGTTGACTTTTAGGAGTCAATTTGAGATACAATGAGATTAGTTGAAATTGATGTTATAATCATGGTTTATCATTGGTTTATTGTGGAATTTGGTAACAATAAGTGAAACTATGAATTTGGAACTTATTGGGCTAGTATTGGTAATGTTTTGGATGGAAATGGGTGTTTTGAGCATTTGATAGGATGATTACAGCCCTATTTTTGGAAAATCATAGAAAATCATAGAAAATTCGAAAAAAAAAAACTATGAATAAATAGGCCCTAGAAAGGCAAGCGAAAGGGCTACAACTTGTCTTTAGATCTGAATTGGTGATTTTGAGTTTTAAAGGGGTAAAACAGCTCTGCAAGTTGAGTATTTATATTGAAATCCAAAGTAGAGTACCTTAATCGAAATAAGGTTTGAGTCAGTTCTTGTTGTGCTTCACTAATGAGACTTTGAATATATATATCTTCCAGGGATTGTTTGAGCTTGTATGGAAGTCTTGGAGGTGGTTTTCCAACTTTGATTTGGAAAATAGGATTCGACCACTCGGTTTGACATTCGGTTTAATTCAACCGAATTCTATTGTGAGTTTACTTGGATATATGCCTATTATGTGCTCTTTAGGTGTATGTGTTACCCATATTGTAATCATAATTGTTGTTTCATGGTTACTTWTATTCTATGHCTGTATCAYTCCTTATATAGACAATATTTACATGATAATTGAATTCTATACAAGAGAGGCTCTGGTCATCCGGAGAGGCTCTGGTCTATACAAGAGAGGCTCTGGTCTATACAAGAGAGGCTCTGGTCTNGAGAGGCTCTGGTCTATACAAGAGAGGCTCTGGTCTATACAAGAGAGGCTCTGGTCTGTACAAGAGAGGCTCTCGTCTATACAAGAGAGGCTCTGGTCATCTAGAGAGGCTCTAGTCTATACAAGAGAGGCTCTGGTCATCCAGAGAGGCTCTGGTCTATACAAGAGAGGCTCTGGTCATCCAGAGAGGCTCTGGTAGTTATTCAGACTTAGTCATTTTAGCACAACATCTTCAGATCTTCCATCCTTGTTCTGATTGCTTGATAAAACTTTTAAAATAATTAGAATCAATTTTGGTCCTAACATTGTTCATGTGTTGGGCGCCGGTTGTCGGACACCTTTGGATCCGGGTGAGACAACCGGAGGGGCTGTCCCTACTCATCTGTCCGGGGATGAAGGACGGTTATTGCAGGAAGATGAGTAGAGGGTTTGTACACCATCCGAGAGTGGACGGATACAGATTGGTCAGTCAAACCTAACAATTGTCTGTTGTTTTAAATTTAAATTGTTGGTTAATGTATTAATTGTGCATAGCGTGATTTTGATTATTGAAGTGTTTGCATTATGAATTCATCTGATTGTCCTTGTTGTTTCCTTGAAATTCTATATCTCGTTAACTCAAGCTTTTGATGAATATTGCCTCTTTTACTTCTAGATTTTTCTTATAAATGTACTTACATGAGTCATGATGTGCATGATATGCATTTAAACTCACTAAGCGTTGTTAGCTTATCCTTTTAGTGGTAAACCTTTTAGGAAAAGAAGCTAAAAGCAAAGAGAAAGTTGTAGATCGCTGATAGTTCGTGTTGGAATCAAGGACCGTCATATTTTGGTTTACGGTAGTTTATGCTTTTGGATAGTTATTTTCACTCTTTCAGGGTTGATGTTTTTCGATGAATACTTTCGGCCCTTTTGATGTAAATGTTGATCTAAAACTTATCTTTTGATGGTAAATATATATATATATACATGTATCACGTATTTCGTTGAGGTTGAACTTGAAATTTAGCTTTAGATCTATCCATTAATTGTGGTTCGGTAACTGGTGTGTTACACAGATAAATAATGTAAACATAATTGTATAACATTATAAGTAAGGGCAAATGATTAATATCAAATTTAGCAAAATTTTAAATTTAAGTTAGGTTTTGGGAGAAAACCTGAATGATAGATTGAGAGGATGGTTGAGTGAGTGTGATACAATGAGAGCCGGAGAGAGTGACTGGCCAGAGAAGGTGACAGTCCGCATCCGTACGAGTTGAGACCGTGAGTGTGATGGTGAGCAAAAGCTAAGTTGCACACAGGGCGGAGGCTTAGGGCTTCTATTTCGTTTTGTTTGTTCTAGCATTAAAAGAATGAATTACATTTTTGGTCCCTTGTGAATATCTATTTTTTTGGTTTTCGTACCTCTAATTCGTAGAGTATTATCCAGAAGTCATGTTTTTTAAACCCAAATGAATTCCTTCCATTAACGATGTTAGACTTAATTCTGTTAAGAATATCATGTGCCCCTCATGTAAGTTTGGCCTATGACCCTCTCTTGGTTGTATATTTTTATAAATCGGCAACATTTATTTTTTTTTCCTAGGAAAGTGACATTTTTTGGTTGGAAGGATTGCATTAAAAATGGAATCAATTTTCAGTTGATTTTTGTTTTGAGGAATCAATTTAAAATCATTATTTAAGGGTTCATTTAAAGGTCTAGTTTACCTATTCAACAGGCAACAAGTTAACTTCAAATGACATGTCAAAAAAATATCCACATTATTAACTAATTCTCATCTTATCAAAATAATTGTTATGAAAGTTTTTAATCAATATGTGTATAATAAACATGAACGACACCACCATGATAGAACTTGGATGTAGATGTAGATGAACATGAACATGAAAAGGAAACAAAAACTTAATGGAACCCATATTTCTTCAACAAATCAGATTCATACAAATCGATAACTTTGTAGTACACAGAAATTCAAACCCTAAGCATATTTATACAAAACCCATTTTAAATATGGGTTTGAAAATCAAATCAAAACCTTATATTTCTTTTTGCATATACTTTGAATTGATCATGTTGATAGGTTGTTTCAAAATCCACAACACATGCACATTTGAATCAAAACTCAACTCACCTTTGATGGTTTCTTCGAGTACGTTGAGTCAATCTGTTGAAAGTTTTATCGTCATTGAATTCTCGAGTTCGTTGAATCAAACCCTCCGTTGAAGTTTTCTTCAAGTTCTTTTTTTATTTGATTTGCAAAAACTATTCATATATTTTTGTTAATGCACCAAATGATCTAGAATCAATTTGGCTTCATCCACTTTGCTTGGACCATTTATACAAAAGTAAAACAATTCACAATAGATGGAGATGAATTAAGACTATGGGGTTGGGATTAGAGGTGTACACATTTCGAGTTTTTTTTATTGAGCTACTTGAGTTCGAGCTTAGTAATTCTCGAACTTGAGCCGATCCCGAATACAAAATAAAGCTTGTTTAACTTAACAAGTCGAACCCATAATGTTAATGTTCAACTCGACTCATTTGAAAAAATCAATTAATTTTTTTGAGTTGAGTCGGGTCTAATCGAGCCATACGAACATACATATTTTTCGAGTCGAGCCAAGCCGAGCCATACAAACATATAAGTCATCAGCTAGGTTATCAGTCCAGCTAGCTTATCAGCTAGTTTGCCTAACATAGCCTTAGGGGCCGTTTACCAAATGCTTATCTGGGTAAGCGCTTACCAAGTCACATTACGTTACTGGATGAATATGATAAGAACCAAGAATCTTACTCGGTAAGAGAGACACAAGGACCAAGAGTCTTAACCGGTAAGTGAGGGCGACGACTCTTACCATAGTAAGCGCTTACTGGGTAATTGTTGCATACAATGCCGTTTTGGTGGACTAAAGTCTTACCCGGTAAGTAAGTGATAGTGTTAAATTTTACTAGTAAGCGCTTACCAGGTAAGTGTTTGGTAAACGGCCCCTTAGTTAAGTTTAAAGGTGTGATAACTCTCATTTTGAGTGTCATTTACACTTTGTTAGTGAGTCTTTTTATTTTTTTTTAGTGTGCACTTTCCTTTACGTGTTCCCCAATTTATTTATTTTCATTTAGAGTTGTTGAGGATAAAAGTTTGTATTTTGATTAGTGCATGTGTCGTTTTGGAGCTAACGTGTCATTGTGGCGAGTCACCACTGTGGCAACCACTTGCTGTAAAAATCTTTATTGGAGATTTATTGTCAAATATATGAAAGAGGAATGCAAAATTCAACCATGGTCAATGTTGGAGATTTTATGAAAATGAAGAGAAATGAGACAAGGAAGATTAGACAAACTTGGATTAGAAGACGAAGATTGTGAAGTCCCTTTATTCCCCTCAAGTCTCTTTCATCTTTTCACCTACATAGAGGGAGCTTGGGCATTTCATTTGAAGCATCATACAATATTGAGATTCATCTGAGAATTACTTTGTTCTTGTATTTGCTTTTTAGTCTGTTGATTTCTACAATATTTACTTTTTGTTCACCACTGTGGCGTATGCCCATAGTGACAAGTTTCCTTTATGCAATTGACGTTTGAGTATCTTTTTCCTTTCATTACATCTTTACTTATGAGAAGTAGCTAACCCCCTCTTGGGTGTGGGTATAAGCCAAAGCAAGAGGTCAAAATATAACACTTGGGTGTTACCGCTTTCTACTAACTATCAGATTTGGTCATTCGAGTTGAATATTTAACTCAAATCGTACAAGCTGATCACCTTCGACCCAGAGGGAGGATTTGAAATACGGCTTGAATGATACAAGGAGGTTTAAGAAAATCTTCAATAATCGCATAGAGATATGGGTTTTTTGCATAATCGTATGAAGGTTAAGATGTCAGTCGAGTTGATGTGTCATAGGATATGTGCATCACTCTGTACTGGCAAAGCTAAGATCTTCAAGATCTACTTAGTAAGGTTGGCAAATCTGAAGTTAGCATTTGTGGATACTTTATGATAAAATCGTAACCATAAACCATACGATGTAGCTTCGTGAGGAAGAAATCGTGTTGGGTTATTTTGTAACCGGTTACGTCAACCATTTAAGTTATTATCACACTCTCAAGGAATAGCTTACACTCATACCCACTTTTTATTACATATTAATTTGATTCACCAATATTCTCTTAACAACAATCAATTTTATAAACACTAACTTCGCACCAGAAGTTTGTGAAAGTCTCTGAATCTTAGTACAACCCAGTCCTTGTGGATACGATTTTTTGTAACTTACCATTATAATAGTTGTAAGCGAACTCACTAGTTGGTGTATACTTGCACTGTTGTTGTGCCACATATTACGCATGTGTTATTTTTGCCATCAGTAAAGAACCAAATTCAAAACAAAAATGAAACCATTGTGACCATGCATCTAATTATTTGTTTGAGGGACCCAATCCAAAATTTTCAATAACCACAGGAACGAAATTTGTAAATTACTCTAAATTAGTTAATTAATAAGAGATAATTATTTAATAACTTTAAGTAATCAAATTAATAATTAGCCATGGACATTAGATAGATAATCAAACTTTGGAACTTTAGAAATGATATAGACCATCTCTGTGAACACTTAGCCGATACACTCTTATTTTGTTAGCTTACCCAAGACTTTTCTTAATGGTCCCTCCACAATAAGGACATGTGTATCTTACGGGTGGGGGAAGGGAACACATGTTATAAAAAAGAGTTTAGTCATTTGAAAAACTGGAAGGAACAAAATGTGCGAACTATGTCACCATTGTCCGTCCACAATAAGAAAAGAATATTATGAAATTGGGTTGGAGTCATAGAACTAGTTAAGTTTGACATGTGTGATAAAAGAATTAGGAAATACACGTCAAATTCATAAAATAAGTTTTTTGTGGCCCAAACAAACAAGTTTAGGGGAAGATGAGAGATGTAGGGAGAGTGAGAAGTCATAGACACTAAGTCTAGAAAGCCCTATGAATCTAAGTTCGCAAAGTCAATCTATATATATATATATATATATATATATGTATGTATACGTAGAGGAGTGATCAAATGAAAACCACTCCAATTTGTAAAAACCGTAAAAACTACTCTCATCCGTCGTTAATCTTATGAAATTTTTCATGAAATTGTTAATCTTGTGAAATTGTTTCATATAATACTTTTTTTGATGAAGTTGTTTCATATGTTCGTTTCATATACTACTTAATGAAATTTTAATGAAACTATTTCATGTATTTTTCTAAAATTAAAATAATGAAGATGATAATATCCATGATTAACACCCTCCACAATAAAAATGGTTAATCAACCTCTCATAATTACAAAAAAAATAAACAAAATGAAAAATTATGATTGGTTGAATGAGGTTTTCACGGTTTTTACAAATTGAGTGGTTTTTATTTGAACACATCCCGGTTTTCATTTGATCGCTCCTATATATATATATATATATATATATATTAAAGGAAGAACCAAGAGTATTGAGGTGGCATCATGAGAATTGAGTATTGAGGTGTTGGTGAATTGTGGTTAAGTTTAAATATCCCACATTGGTGAGAGATTGAAAGATTGGAATAATGTGGTAATGTGGTGTGTATAAGAAAGAATGATAAGATTACTTGTATTAATTCATGAGACTTGGCTCATAAGGTTATCTTACTTGGATGATCCTATTTTTACAAAACAAATTTTTTATTATATATTAAAAGAGACAAGAATATTGAGGTGGCATCATGAGAATTGAGTATTGAGGTGTTGGTGAATTGTGGTTAAGTTTGGAAATCTCACATTGGTGAGAGATTGAAAGATTGGAATAAAGTGGTGTGTATAAGAAAGAATGATGAGATTACTTATCTCAACTCATGAGACTTGACTCATAAGGTTATCTTACTTGGATGATCCTATTTTTACAAAACAAATATTATTATATATTAAAGGAAGAACCAAATCTTATTATATAAAAATAAAAATAGATTATGTTTACAATATATATATATATATATATATATATTAAAGAAAGAACCAGAGTATTGAGGTAGCATCATGAGAATTGAGTATTGAAGTGTTGGTGAATTATGGTTAAGTTTGGATATCTCACATTGGTGAGAGATTGAAACATTGAAATAAGGACGGACAATCATCAAAATATATATACATATCTATACTACATATATAACCATTTAGGTCAATATCTTAATTACTACCTTCTAAGCACGTAGTATTGCTCTTTAAAGCCTAAATTTAAAAAATCTTTTAATCACAACTCACAAAGCATAATATACAAGCTTTTGATGCAAGGGTTTTAAACCCAACTTTGGAAGGTTTCAGGCGCCCTTTCTTGTCACAATCTCCCACATTTGTGTTTCAAATACACTTCTTCAACTTTTACCTTCCCAATTCAGATTCAAATTTCAAAATTCAAGATGCAAAGCTTCAAAACCATGGTTCATCTCCTATACGTCTCTCCATTATTACTCTCCTCCACCACAATTCAAAATTCAAGATGCAAAGCTTCAAAACCATGGNGCTTCAAAACCATGGTTCATCTCCTATACGTCTCTCCATTATTACTCTCCTCCACCACAATTCAAAATTCAAGATGCAAAGCTTCAAAACCATGGATTCCATCTGCTAGAGTCCACCAGAACTGGCTTTCCAAAACCCTAGCCGATTCATTTTCTAAATAATGGTGATTTTCTTTTCTCCTCTTATTATGACTCAATCGTCTATCGTTTTTTGTGAGTTTATATAATTTGGTTGATAATTTTGAATTTCTTGACCTTTCTCTACTCGCTGCACAAAACCCTTTCCGTTATTTTTGGTGTTCGTTTTCATCCAGGTTCCGGTATTGTGGGTTTTCTTTTTGTCTGATTTAGTTGGTTTTTGGGTTATAACAGATTTGGCATCTAAAGCTACGTTTTTGGCATATTCGACATCTGAGGGTGTGTATCTTTTAAGGGCAACTCCAACCTCATCACCAAAAAAAACACCAAAAACACCAAATTTGGTGGGCCCATAAACACMAAAAAAAAAAAACTCAACTTCAATCACACTCTAAAAAAAACCAAATTTGTGGACCCCACATTAAAATAACATATTTTATTTACTATTTTTAATAACAATATTTATAATTTATAATAGATATTATAATAATAAAGAATTAGTAATTAATTTATTTAATGAAGAAATGTTAAAATAAAAACGATAAAATTGTAATTAATAAATTTTATATTTAAAAATATTACATTAGTTCAAATAGCACAAATTAAAAAAATACATAAATAATACTAATTCTCCGAGTTAGTATACTCGTCCCACAAATGATCAATTAATGCATTACGAAGTTCA
>NW_020201995.1:24197-40248 GCF_001531365.2 Cynara cardunculus var. scolymus
GACCACCTATTTGGCAAAATGCCGTCCATCTTCTTCCCCGGCAAATATGCCGGTCATTTTCAAGAGACGCTATCTCTTTGGTGATTTTGCAGGACAATTGGAGTTGCCCTAAGATTCATGATTTTTGAGTAGTTTTGCTGGAAATGATTTTCTACCTCAAATGCCGACCTTGAACATTTACGAGGTTTGGATGCTTTCATTAATTTTAGCTACTATACACCATCCAAAGAAATCTGTATTGATTACAAACTATGAAGTTGCGATTAATGTTCGTGGTTAAGTTTTCATGATTCTTGATCACGGTGTTGTAGATCTGTTGATTCATGTGTACAAGGAAGAGTTCCAAAATGTCGTAGATTATCTCATTGATGTGCAAAGGGTTAGTGTGGTATAAGTAGATTTCATTTTTTTTCTTCTGTGAACGTATGTGAGTCACCTTTGGTGTTGCAAGTTCTTCAGTTCTCTTAGTATTATATCGTAGTTCAAAAATGACAAATTTATACAATGAACGCTTCCTTAAAGGCTTAATTTCATTGGGCTAATAAGGCGCGTAAAGCGTTAAATGGGTCAAAAAAATAAAACGCCCTATATCTTTCGAGAAATGTTCTCTAAACCCATATTTTGATAGGACCCTTATGTTTATAGGACACTTGGTCTCATAAGTCACTCTATTAGGACACTTCAACAATTTCGGGTCCTAAAAACTCAATTTAGTTGTAGTGTTTGACATTGAGTATGTAGTTGTATGTGTGTTCCTTTTTCATCATATGCCGTATTTAGTTTCTACAGTTTTCCTGATCAATATGTAAAAAACTGGAAACAGGTTAATGATAGCATCAATCTGAAAAGGGTGGAAAACTGGCATTCAATTGTATTTACTGTTCGCTAGAATTTTCGAGGTATATTATTAGTGAAATTTTTGATGTGGAATGATGATGATTTGAGTATAGTAGATGGATATTTGATAATTTGAACTATTTTAATGTTTTCAGTTTTGTTATTTATTCCTTGTGAGTTTTCTTGCCCAGGAACGAAATGGAGTTGATAATTTGTACATGTGATAGTGGCTTCGTATGGAGTGTGGACTTTTGTGTATGTTGAAGGGTGTGCGCTAAGTAATTGATGTCAATGAATGGTCAAAGGTGAAGTTGTTGGGATGATGAGTGTATGTTTGTAAATTTTTGTTAAAGAACATGGTTGGTCTGGAGAGCATATAGTGTCATATATATAATATTATGATGGAATTTTGGATGTTTTTTCTTGGTATTGTTACTTTATCAAAATTTAATGGGTTGAAGGGATTTGTATTTGTTTTCCTGTTACTCAACCACCAGGGAAGCTCTATGTTAGCATCAAATTGATGCTAATGATGATCTTAAAAAGTTTTATTAAGCAATCGGAGCTAAGGATGAACACCTGAAGATGATGCTGCGCCAAAACGTCTAAGTCTGGAAGAAGACCAGCTGCTGCGCTAAATCTACCAAGTATGGACGACCAGAGCCTCTGCAAGCAGAACCAGAGCCTCTGTGAAGTGGACCAGTGCCAGAGCCTCTGTAAAGTGGACCAGTGCCAGAGCCTCTGTGAAGAGAGCCAGAGCCTCTGTGAACGACAGAGACACCAGAGCCTCTGGTTGTATTAACCAGAGCCTCTGGAGAACGAGCTTCTGGTGGAACAGAGCCTCTGGAGTAACAGAGCTTCTGTGGTCGTCTATCCTCTGGTTTATCCTCTGGCCCTTCAAGACGACTAACTTCAGAATCCTAATCAGGATAAGGCTAATCCTACTTTGGATAAGGCTAATCCTATTCAGATTATCATGATTCATTGCCTATATAAGTAGTGGTTCAGATAGAGAAAAATGTACGAGAGCGTTTTTTGAAAATTCATTGTAATACATAGATTTAGATTCATCAATGAGAGTCGATTAGGGTTCTTGAGAGTTTGTAATTTTCCATTCAATAAAGAAAGCGGCGTTATTTTCTATTTCATCTTCTTCTTCTACAAATCTTTCTTGAATTCCTTTAATTAAATTGTTCTACTGTCAGATCAGGGATATAACAAGTGGTATCAGAGCCAAAATCGATTAATTTCTATCGATACGATCTTTCTGGCAGTAGATTCAATTCTTGAAAAATACTCTAATGAACTGCTTGCTTTGTTCGACTGCAGTTTGGTCCCAAATACTCTGATTTCATCTTATGCTTAAATGTCTATAGAGTTTCTTGGAGTCAGTCGATTTATTGAACTTTGATTTTGTCAAATCTATGCAAAGGCGTTTTAGCAAGAGTTCATGGTACTCACAGCCGAAGGCAATTGGTGTTTTTATTTGCCAAACATATATTTATCACCAATTTATTGAGTATTATTTCACCTTCTCTCTTTGTGGATTTAAATCTATAATAGCTTAACGTTTTTCTTACCTGTTATCACCGTTCCTACATGTTTATGGCAATTTCCTTCATGGTTTGCCCTTTGAAGCATTAACAGCCATTCTGTCAATTTTCTTTGAAATTTGATCTGCTGTTTCTTGAAGTCATAAAGCTTAATTGTCAATTCTTCTCTCTGGTTCTTAATTTCAATGGTGTTTGCTTGGGTTATTCAAGTTATCTCTAATTGAATCAAGCTCTAAAGCTGAATTCCTACTCAACTTACGGTTCAATGAAAGATTCTTTGTCATAAGACTGTTTGCATTGTTTTGT
Source organism: Cynara cardunculus var. scolymus (assembly GCF_001531365.2). Lineage (NCBI taxonomy): Eukaryota > Viridiplantae > Streptophyta > Magnoliopsida > Asterales > Asteraceae > Cynara > Cynara cardunculus. The sequence continues at coordinate 26,894 of NW_020201995.1, forward strand.
CATGTAATCCACACATTTATCTGTCCCTTTTTGGATGAATTTGCTACTTTTGGGGTGAGTGGCTATTCTGCGCTTAAAAGTTTGTGCTGGATTGTGAGAAGATTAAAGCTGCATCGTGTGCAATCAGTGGTGCTACATTCACATTGATTCTGATTTGAGCTAAGAGTTGAAACTGAAGTCCAAAGAGCTACATTCAGAGTGGAGCTTGAAAATTCCATCCATACCAAGCACACTAAAGCTTCTGTCAAGCAAGCAGAGGGGAGAAGACCTGAAGACTTCAAGAAGATGCTTGCTTCATAAAACTTTGAGGGGAGATTGTTAACATCAAATTGATGCTAATGATGATCTTAAAAAGTTTTATTAAGCAATCGGGGCTAAGGATGAACACCTGAAGATGATGTTGCACCAAAACGTCTAAGTTTGGAAGAAGACCAGCCGCTGTGCTAAATCTACCAAGTATGGACGACCAGAGCCTCTGCAAGCAGAACCAAAGCCTCTGTGAAGTGGACCAGAGCCTCTATAAAGTGGACCAGAGCCAGAGCCTCTGTGAACGACAGAGACACCAGAGCCTCTGGTTGTATTGACCAGAGCCTCTGGAGAACGAGCTTCTGGTGGAACAGAGCCTCTGGAGTAACAGAGCTTCTGTGGTCGTCTATCCTCTGGTTTATCCTCTGGTCCTTCAAGACGACTATCTTCATGCTTCTTATTCTGGATAAAGCTAATCCTATTTTGGATAAGGCTAATCCTATTCAGATTATCATGATTCATTGCCTATATAAGTAGTGGTTCAGATAGAGAAAAATGTACGAGAGCGTTTTTAGAAAATTCATTGTAATATATAGATTTAGATTCATCAATGAGAGTCGATTAGGGTTCTTGAGAGTTTGTAATTTTCCATTCAATAAAGAAAACAGCGTTGTTTTCTATTTCATCTTCTTCTTCTACAAATCTTTCTTGAATTCCTTTAATTAAATTGTTCTACTGTCAGATCTGGGATACAACACTCTATCTTCTCTTACGTATTTCGTGCAATATTTCTGTGCCATACTATACTTAGTTTGCAAGTGACAAGTTGAGGCCTTATGTTTGTACAATTAGGATTTAGGATATTATGTATTCATTTTTTTTCTTTTATATTGATATTAGGTTGTTGCCAATGCATCAAATGTATATCCGAAAGATGCTAAAGCACCGCCATGTAGAGTGGATGACATGACGAACCAAGTCAAATTAACTTATCGGATGAATATGGTAAGGACCAAGAATCTTACCAGGTAAGAGCGAAAGAAGGACCTAGAGTCTTACCTGGTAAGTGAAGGCGACGACTCTTACTACGGTAAGTGCTTACTGAGTAAATTTTTGCATACGATACCGTTTTGGTGGACTAAAATCTTACCCGGTAAGTAAATTATAGTGTTAAATTTCACTAATAAGCGCTTGTCGGGTAAGTGTTTGGTAAACGGCCCCTAAGTTCCTTTGATATTGTTTCACTTCAAGTTGTTACAATTTCCACTCTTTTGCTTTTTATTTGGAGGTTTAGAATGAGAGGAAGGTATATATGTATTATAAATGGATGTATATTTTGTGGTATTTATCTTGCCAACGAATGTGTAGTTCTACTACTAGCATTAAGAATATGCTGAAATTATATAGTGAGAGGAGTCTTTAAGACAAAGAAGTGATCAAAATATATTATCCATTTGCATTGTTTATATAAGCTTGCACATCTCCTTCATACGTGCTCATCTCCTTCATTTTTTGTGTCATGCATATGCACTTTTGGTTTATACGTGCTTTAAGTTGTCTGGTATACAATACAAGATGGTCTTGGTGATACTATAAGGGTTTTCCTTACAGAACCTTCGGACAAAGATATAGACCCTTGTAGAAAATTGGCCATATAAATTCAACAAGGGGTGATATGTTTTCGCATCATCTTTACTTGTTAAAAGCACATGTATTCTGAGTCTTAAAGTTCTCTAAGAACCATACTTTGGAGTTGTTTACACCAATTGCTTACTCGGTAAGTGCTTATCAGTAATTGTAAACACTTCCATTTACATTACCACTTAAAACTTCAGTCCATTAAAACGGCATTGTATGGAACATTTTTATCCGGTAAGCGTTTGTTGGGTAAGAGTTGTTACTCTCACATACTGGATAAGACTCTCGGTTCTTGTTATTGCTCTTACTGCATAAGATTTTGAATCATTATCATGTTGGTTCGATAAGGTAAAGTGGCCCGGAAACACTTACTGGATAAGCATTTAGTAAACGACATCTTACTCTAATTCTTATTACATGTCCCATCCTAGGCATTGTTTGAAGAGAAACATAGACGATATTTTGATTTTGAATGGCGAATCGCTGATTTGCTTGTGCAAAAGGAGGTTGGCTTGCAACTCTTTTGAAAAATTTATGTCGATATAGTCATTGCATTTGATTATAAGTTTTATTGGAAATATTTTACTTAACTGTCAAAAAAGTAGTGATTGAAGCATATTGGGGCTTTTGAAATTAATAATATTTGTGTCAATTATGAATTCGTGGGTTTTTTTTCTTATAAGAGGTTGTGTTATTTGTGTTGTATAATGTTTGTTGAAGGTGATGAACTAGGTTTGTGTGAATTTTAAGATAGTTTTGTGCATTTGTTCTAACGATCATTTGTTTAATTGTTCCACATGTTCCTATGCATATTTATGTTGTCAAATTTATGTTCATAATCTTGAACATAAGTTGGAAATTGAAAATGAATTTGCTTAGGAGAAAAATGGGATGCAGTTTTCCATGTCAACATACATCGGAGGTTTGGATGTTGAAAATTGAGAATATCATATTTAAAATACATTTGTATTTTCTGAAAAGTATGTTGGAACCATAACTCTTATTTATTCAAATTGTATTAATATCTAAAAACAAAACGTAAGTTATATCATCGTTAAAATCTCTTTTAACAAAACCATTAAAGCTTTAAAATCGTTAAAATTCACGGATCCCGCTGCATTGCGCAGGTACACAACTAGTATATATATATATATATATATATATATATATATATATTGAAGTATTGGTTAATTGTGGTTGAGTTTGACATATTCTACTTTGATGAGAGAATGAAAGATTGTAATATAGAGATGTGTATAAGAAGGAAAAAAAAAAGGATGAAATTCATTTTGTCAACTCAAGGGACTTGATTCATAAGCTTATCGTATTTGGATGACTCTCTTTTGCAAAACAAATCTTATTATATAAAAATAAATTGTGTTTACAATCATCAATATATATATATATATATATACATACCAATCTTTAGAGATATATATATATATATATATATATATATATGTACGTATGTATGTATATGTATATATGAAAGTAAGATCCACAAGAATTGATGTGGAACACTTAGAATTAAGTATTTTATATTACTAGCATTGAGGTTTGCATCCTACAGTGATGGATAAATAAAAGATTGACAATGATGGTAGGTATATAATAGAAGGTTTAAGTGTCTTTGTTTTAACTCATGGAGTTAGATTCTCTTGGCTAATCTTATTAAATTCATATTGTCGGCTCATGTTGGCTAATCCTCCAAACTCATAGGGCTGGTTCATTTTGTCCAACGGTCAATTTGCAAAAACATTATTTATATAAAAAAATCAATATATCTGTATATATAAAAAAAGTAAGTTCCAAAAGAAATGATGATGATACTCTAAGAATTGAGCGTTACATATTTGTTGCGTTGAGGTTGAGTTTTGTGTATCCCACATTGATGGAAAGATAAAAGATTGACAATTGACGGTAGATATATGAGTTGTGGTTGAGGTGTTTTTGTTTTAACTCATGGGGTTGATATTTTTTTGCTAATCCTATAAATTTATATTGTTAGCTTATGTTGACTAACCCTTCAAACTCATGGGACTGCTCATTTTGGCCAACCTTTTATTTACAAAAAAATTATCGTTATAAAAAAAATCTATATTTGTATCTTTATCTTATATATATATATATATATATGTGTGTGTGTGTGTGTGTGTGTGTGTGAAGGTTCAAACGAGAACCCCTGTGATTTACGAGAATGCGAGAACAACCTAATAACCTTAAATTTTTTTAATTAATAAATTAACTTATATTATATATAAATAATTTAATAAGGGCAGTAATGTAATTAAGTAATTTTATAATTTTTATTTTATTTCAATTTCATAATTATCTCTTTTGTTGACCACGTCTCCACGTTTTCCTCTGGTTAGTTTTCTTATCTAACCTTCTTCTCCAAATCGTTCATCCTTCTTCTCCAGACCGTTCATGATAGTCGACTTTCTTAATACCTTTCTTCATATCGTTGATATCCATATTTTTGTCGATCTAGAATGGACGACTTGAAACCCATATCACATAATTATCACACCCATATCACATGATTATCACACCATATCACACAAAATCGTTTTCGTTGTGATAAATGTGTGATTGTCTAATCCTAACCTATCGAAACCATCCGAAATCGTTGTGATAATGTCTAACCTAACCCATTGAAACCATGATCAAGTCGAGTGATATTGAAATCACATGATTATCACACCCATATCACACAAAATCGTTTTCGTTGTGATAAATGTATGATTATCTAATCCTAACCTATCGAAACCGTCTGAAATCGTTGTGATAATGTCTAACCTAACCCATTGAAACCATAATCAAGTCGAGTGATATTGATATCACATGATTATCACACTCATATCACATTGATATCACATGATTATCACACTCATATCACACAAAATCGTTTAATTGATTTCGTCAGTAATTCGTTGTGATAAATGTGTGATAAACTAATTAGATAAGATGTTATGATTTCTTTGTTGGTCTCCTTGAATTCTTAACCGATATATTAGATAAGGATAATCAATATTAATCATGTGATAGTGTTAAAAGATTTTATGATATCATTTCCATTATTACCCTTTTAATTTTAATTTTTTTTGAATCTTTTTAAATTTCAATTTTAATTTTAAAAATCTTTTAGTTTTATTTTTTATCACAATATGAGGTTAATAGGTTGTTCTCGCATTCTCGTAAATCACAGGGGTTCTCGTTTGAACCCTTACATATATATATACATATATATATATATATATATATATATATAGGAATAGGATATTGAGGTGGCACAATGAGAATTGAGTATTCTCATATGGTGGATTGTACTTGAGTTTTACTTGTCCCACATTGGTGAAGAGTTGAAAGATTTGAATGAAATGAAGTGTATAAGAAAGTGGATTGGATACATTTGTGTCAATAATGAGGTTTGACTTATAAGGTTGTCTTATTTTGGATGACCCTCTTTGAAATCCATAATCATGGTTGGAAATCAAACCAACCAAATGGTAAAAAGTATAGTGCAAAAAATTAATTATATTATATTATTATATCCTTATTTTATATATATATATATATATATATATAAGTAAAACCTTGGGGTAATGAGGTGGCACCATAAGAATTATAAAAGTAAAACCTTGAGGTATTGAGGTGACACAATGAAAATTGAGTATTCTCAAATGGTGAATTGTGCTAGAGTTTTAGTTGTTCCACCTTGGTGAAGGGTTTGCATGATTTGAATAAAGTGAAGTGTATAAAAAGATGGATTGGTGTCTTTCTGTCGATTCATGGGGTTTGCCTCATAGGATTGTCTTACTTTAGATGACCCTCTTTGAAATCTATAACCATGGTTTGGATCAAAACCAACCAAATTAAGAAAATCTTTATATATATATATATATATATATATATATATATATATATATAAAAGAAAACCTTGGGGTATTGAGGTGACACCATTAGAATTTATTATTCTCAAATGATGAATTGTTGATGAGCTTTAGTTGTCCCACATTGATGAAGAGTTGAAAGATTTGAACAAAGTAAAATGTATAAGAAAGGTGCATTGGATGCCTTTCTGTCAAATCATGAGATTTGCCTCATAGGGTTGTTTTATTTTGGATGACCGTCTTTGAAATCTATACCATGGTTGGAATCAAACCAATTAAATGGTTAAAATTATAGTGCAAATATAAAAGTGAAACCGAGGATGATGATTTGGCAACATGAGGTAGTTATTTATCTGTGATCTTGGTGTTACTACTATCGATGTTTGACACACCCCTCTAATTACAATTCAAATATTATAAAATGTTACGATAAAGTGTAGTATTTCTATCAGTTGAATATCTGATATGTGGGTCATCGACCCCACTTGATATTAATTTTATTTTTTATGAGGGAAAATTCCTTATCTTTACTTTGTGATGTGGTTTTACATACATCGCCTTCAACTTCTACTACTGTTGCTACAACTTACATACTTCTCTAATTTTCACTTGAAATGTTATAGAACGTTTCTTTTTCATAACATCAAATGAGATTTCAGTTAAATTTGTTACAAAATTAAAATCATGATTTTGTCACCTTCGATGAGATTTCAGTTAAATGTGACTTCTAATTAAACAAATTACTAACATAATCAAACATTTGTAGAGTACTTTCCAACATTGTTCTCAAGCACAATTAGATAACTTAAATTAGCATATGGTTTCAAGATTATTGTCAAGTTTACTTAAAAACTTTTATTGTTAATGAGTAGCTGCCTCACACATTTGCCTAATTTTTTTAGAAGAAGACTTCAAATTTTAGTCTATAACATTCCTTTTGAAGATGGTATTATCGCTACCACGCAACGTGCAGTTGAAACACTACGGTTTAGGGTTTAGGGTAGCAATTAAAAGGAAATTGATGATGCAAAAAGCTAATACCTGAGAAGAAAAAACTTTTAGGGTTTGCTGTCAAAGAAAGAACGATTAGAAGCAATTGAGAATGAATTATAGAAAAAGCATCCGGAGGAAGGCAAATGGTTGCCTAGTAACCATAAAAAGACTCTTCGCTAACCAATGATGATTTCTCAAAGGAAAACTTTTGAATGGTGAGTGATTAAGTTTTTACATAATTTTTTTTAAATAAACTAGTATGGGAACCGCGTGTTGTGCGGTAACATGAGTACTTTGATTAATATCTGAAGATTGTCTATATAAATATATATTAATTATTAATAGAATTATCAGCAAATAGTATTCAAATAATTCTAAAAAGTTAAATAAAATATAATTAGTAAAATTTTAATACACAAACACACACACACATGTATATATATATATAGAGAGAGAGAGAGAGAGAGAGAGATTTGTTTAGGAATAAAGTTGTAAAACTAAATAAAATGAGTAATAATAATGACGAGAATATTAAGGAATTTGACACAAAACTCAAGAATAAAAAATACTTCACATAAAGATATGTCTCCTTCAAATATTTCAACTTACATTGATGTAAGAAAATCAATTGAAAGTAGCAAAAAAGAACCATATTGGAAAACTTAAAATATACGATGAGTCAATCCTAARGTATTGCATGAATCTAACTTCAACTTTTCGTTTTCTTGCTTTGTTGTAAAAAGGAATTTGTAGGGCTGTTTGGATTGACAATAAACTGAGCAATGAACACTTGCGCAACCAAAATATAACTTATAAAAGTTCAGGCATAAGAAAAAAAACTATCAAGAATATCATAAAAAAATCAACCTGTAATATATTGTTTTAACACATATAAAGCAAGTAAATTAAAGAAAGCCCAAAAGATATTTATATCATACATAATTAACCTCAGAAAACAAAACGATTACTTAGTGGAGAGAGAAGCGTAAACATCTTGTATGTCTAGATTTATGAACATCGACGGTTGCAATTAATGTCAACAATCTTGATTTTCTTTTATTTGCAAGATGGAGAGAGCCAACACATGTTGCACCTTAAGAAATTAGTGAATACCTTTAAACTTCTTCAATTAATTTCATCACATAATTGCATTATTAAAAATGTACAAAATCATATATAATCTCTAACAAATCATATATGATCCGGAAGACTTTACCCTGCTACTTAAGTGGCCTCAAAGGTCGCAAGCTTCCATTTAATGTAAAATCACTTGTGAGTTTGTACATTAACGACATTTTTCTTATTTTTCTTAAATAGTTAGTGTTTTCGTTCGAACATTTCTCTATGTATGTATTAATAAAAAATATATATATATATTTTTTATATATTTGTGAATTCTAATTTCATTTAAAAAAAATATGATTGAATTTTTTTTATTGAACTACCTCTTGGTCTTATCTTAATATCTATACTATCTTATAATGCATTTGGCTCAAACTCTTAAAAACAACTTCCATTACTTTAATTACAATCTACTAAAGCATACTATCCTAACCACCCCCTTCCTAAACCCGATGCCATTTTTATCGCCCCTAACCCAATCCCATTTTATCGCCCCTAATTCCCAATCCCATTTTTATCTATCGCAACCCTAATCCCAATCGATGAAATCATTTAATTCCCAATCCCATTTTTATCGCAACCCTAACCAAATTCGATGAAAGTTTAATTACGATTGAGATGAAATCACGATTTCATCGGTTTTGCAGATTACGATTGAGATGAAATAGACTTCAACAGACTCTCCCCTATCGATTTCAAGATTTTGATGAAATCGATTGTCTTCACTCTCCCCCTATCGATTTCATCGGTTCCATCAGATTACGATTGAGATGATATCGACTCCAACAGACTCTCCCAGATACGTATATATTTGACATATCGTTGGGTAATCTATTTCTCTTTAGGTTGGGACGTACTTCGTTGGGCAATATTATCAGGTGCTTCAGACGCAGCCTGATTTCGTTCACCAATTTTACAGCGATAGCAGCACGTTAGTGGTAATATTTCGTTTCCCCTTTGTAGTTTGTACTTAAGCTCTCATTATTGGGTATGGCTGCAACACTGAACTCTTCATAGCTCCATTCCTATGTTTATGTATATCTCCTCATCAAGATGGTTTTGCTTGATTTTAGAATTCATTTTGTTGTTATTTGGTTATCTGCTCTCATCCCTAATTAAGGATGCTTTGATGTTTTGTGTTTCAATGTTTATGTATTTTCCAGCTTCTAATTTAYTGTTTGTCACTATCCAGTAACTCAAAGAAATCACGTCCAAATTAGATGACTTATTTGCTTTTTGATCTTTGGTAGAGATTGTAGTTGATAAATTCCATAATAGTATACAAAGCAAACACTTTAGGTCTGAAGCAGGAACCTTCATCAGGCTTTGGGTCAAAGGAGACRATATCTGCTTGAACTACCCCTTTGTCCAGAATTATCACACATTTTTTTGTGGTTCGATGCATACAAGTTTACTTGATTGTTTTTCTTGTAGCTTTAATTGTTTTTATGATTTAGGCCATCACAGACTTGAAGAAAAAAGTATCTGCCTCGAGGAATTTGTATATTTCTCACATTGAGGCACTGGAAAATGTTGTAYGTTTGCACAAAGCAAGTGCTAACAGAAGTTTAGAGGATGTTTCAGTCTTGGCTTCTTCTAATGCTCGTTGTGTTGAAGAAGTAAGTACAAAAAGTTATAGCATTCATAAGACTTGTTTCTACACTTAAATCAGTACAAAGTTTGATTATTCTCTTTATTAGCTCTTAGATGAAGAAACCATAGAAGGACATGATATATTTGATGAGCTTCATGGCTCTTTATCAACTCAGCAAGGAGAGATTGCACTTTTTGCTAGAGAGCTCCGAAAGGTGTGCTTTCTTATTTATATCATTCCCCCAAAATTTGAAATTTGATTGTCTAAAAGCTTTGAATTCAATTTTTAAAGCTTTTATGCATGCATGGTTTTTGAGTGAGTGTATTATCTTCACTGGGTGTGAAAAAGGCTAGATGYCTGCTGACCTTCTGTTTTTTATTTCTCTTGTTGCCTTTTGATTTATGATCTCTGWAGAATAATAGTATATGCATAATTTTCTTACATTAAATGGGATTTAGCATCTTCAAAATATTTCAGAGATGGATAATCATGGATTAGCTTTACTGAATATTTGACAAAATGTGCTGTTAACCGAGTAAGGTATGCTAAAATACTAGAGGACTTCAAAAATGATCTTGAAAGCCATGGTGGACCACCTGATTGCATAGTAAGCGGAAACTTTTCTTCTTCTATTTACTTGGTGAAATTGTTTGCTGTTAAGAACCTGGCTATTTTTTTGTTTGGATTGTTGTAGCTTCTTTGTCGTATCCGTGAGCTTGTCCTCAGAGAGGTTGGTTTCAAAGACATATTTAAGAATGTAGTGAGGATATAGTTCACCTTTCCCAGTCCGACGCATACGAACAAACCTTTTAACTTAAGGTCCATCCTACTTTTTGAACATTCATCTACCACCTTTTTGTCTGCTAAATTCAATGTTATTGATGTCTACTKCCCTACACCAACGAACATTTTATCTTAGTTGTTCAATCCATGATATCACATTCTTAAGCCTTTTGGAGTGTGAAAGTTATTATTTCTTTCTAACATGTATAATTCAAGTGACTACAAACCTATAAATCATTTTAACAGAAGATATTGTTGTTCATTTTGATGCACTAGGCCGAAGACAATGCCAAAGCAATAACCTTATTTAAGGATGTTTTTCGTTTGAATGATACTACTGAGGAGGAACCAAAGCGGGTGGAAAATTTGGTTAGAGGAAAATTTGCAGAGAATCTATTTGATCTGGGTTCTGGAATTCTACACAGGTATGCAAATGCACCTGTCAAAATATGAGTTCCACCTTCTTGCCGTTCAACCTGAAGATAAATACTTATTCGTCTATAAAAAACCAATTTGACTGAACTGAAACTCATAGGATTCTTCATCATGTCCAGGCAGCCATACTTGCTCAAGTGGTCAAATGCCTCTTTTATTAACCTACTCAATTTTTTGTGCTCTAATTGATTCATGCATAMCACTTTTTCTAACAATGTTGATTAAAGTCGATCCTTTGAATTGTTCATTGTTGTTAGTTTCATTCTTTTGATTCTGTCCTGAAACCTTTTGTCATTGCAAGAAAAATCAAAATTTTACATCCCGCCGCATTGCGCGGGTACACAACTAGCTTCACCTATTGACCATGCTCACTCTTCCAATCTTGGATGTGTACCCCGCCACCCCAAATGCACAAAGCCTCAAGTTTTTCTTATTTGATTTTTCTTGTAATATTTTGCTCTTATGATTAAAAAAGGTTGGTTTTGAATTCTAAAATTATGACATGGGAYTTCACAAGTTCTTGATTTACCACTAATGTTGTGTATGATAGTTTATTATTTTTTTGCTTGGTTTTTCCATATCAAGGAATACATATGGGGGTTTTATAAGGCATTTTTGTATTGCTCTGTTTTCTTTTTTGGTGAAAATGAAATTAATGATCATCTTGTGTATATTCAGGTACAAAGCAATTAGGCTTGAAAATATGTCTTGGATGATTTGGAATTTGCCTAGCTAGAAAAAGAAAAAAACAGGTTTATATTTCTACAGTTTAATTTTGCTCATACTTAATGGTTAAAATGCTTATATTTAATGTGTTGTACTTGGGTAATATTTAGGGGCCGTTTACCAAATGCTTACCTGATTAGTGCTTATAAGGTCATTTACCTTACCCGGCATACATGGCAAGGATCCTGAATTTTACCCGGTAAGAGCAATAACAAGGACCGAGAGTCTTACCCGGTAATTAAGGGTGACAACTCTTATGCGGTCAGTGCTTATCAGATAAATTATTGCATGCAATGCCCTTTTGATTGATTAGAATCTTACCGAGTTGGTAAAGGAGAGTGTAGACTCTCACCTTTAAGCACTTACCCCGTAAACAACCCCTTAGATAAACTGGCAAATGTCTTCTTCAAGCATGTCAGGTTTCATGATAAGGTTTGTTTTGCATTGCCATGTTTTCCAGGAACAAGAGCTCGATGAAGCATTTGAATTGCTTGTTCTTGCAAGTGAAATTTGCCTTTAGATTCATCTGATTGTGAAATTTGCGGGTCTCTTTTATCAGGATGTTGTCTCACTTGCACAGACTGAAGACGAACCAAATGAAGCAGCTAAAAAGATGACTGAGACCGCTTTTTTACCCGTGGAAGCTGTGATAACAACCTGCATCGTAGTGAAGCCTAAMCATAATSCTGYAGCAAAACCCGAATGCAAAGACGAATCTGAAACTAAAACGCAAAGCCAAATCAAAATCAAAGGTGAAACACAAAGCAAAACWGAAAAATCAAGAGTGATCATGGTTGAAGGAGTTGATAGCTCTGCTTTGTGTTAGATCATGGGTTTCAAGACCTCATTTGTTGAATCCATGGGTTTGTTTCAGCTTGCAGTGAATACAGAAAGACACACTTGTCCAACACTTTTCTCTTGTGTAAATTATGAGTCTGCTATGGTGATTTTGTTTGCTTTTACAGTTCAATAAAAGATGTCACTTTCTTTCTRGTTGGTGCAAGCCAAGTTTTTTGGATTTTATATTGAATTTACATTCCGCACTTTAGTGTTTTTGATAATTGACAAATTGATCTCTTATGTACTAATGAGTATATGTTTATGCATTTATGGTTTACACAATTTGATCRAGCGTGAAGAGACCTAGGTAAACATGAAAATTTAAGATCACTTGTGTGTTCAATGGTTCAAGTAAGTTAAGTGATTGATTTATTATATGGATTGTTGATTATTGAAAGAATTAAGATTACTTTTAAAATTAGTAATTTTATCTGATCAGTAATATTTATCTATACTACCTTATAAACCAGATTTGGTAAAAGTCTTAAAGTCTTAAATACAACCTATATTGCATAAAGTACAACTTTTTAATGCACAAAGTCTTAAATCTCTTAATTACAACTCTAAGAACCTAAGGTACAACCACATTATGCATAAACCCTTCACGCTTGGTTTGACAATCGACCCTCACATGCTCGATTGCAGGTTTCCAAGACAACTGAKGCCTCCAAGACGACGATTGAGGCTTCCAGGACGACAATTGAAGCCTCCAACGCGCTCGATTGCAAGGTCTTAGTTTTGGCTCCTCTCKATTCATACCTCCAACATGCTGATTTAGGGTTTGATTTCCTTTTATTTGGTTTCCTTTTGATTTCTCATAGGTTCTTCTTTTAGGATTTGCACTACTTTAGAGTTATCAGCTTCGTTTCGAACTGAGATGCAATTTTTATAAGCACCAATTTTGATCGATTTCTCAAGGAGATTGATAGATAGTTCCATAATACGACATCTCATGCATAACCAAATTAGAATAAATYGATTGTCAAATTTCAACATCAAATAGATTATTAGATTGTTTCAATTCCTCCAAAATCAATTGAATATGAAACAATCAATGGTGTAGGGTCTGGAAATTTCAAATACAA
>NW_020201995.1:41345-42908 GCF_001531365.2 Cynara cardunculus var. scolymus
TTGGCCAAAACCCGAAGAACTGAAATTTAAATTAGATTCATCATAGACGGAGAAATTATTATTGTCTTAGTTTTGACGACAAAAAATTTAGTTTTGTGTAATGATGATTACGATCTATAAGCACCAAAAAGAATGATGTACATGTACCATTTTTCATCTTTAACACACACCTTGACTTTAAAAACACAATAGTGAATGGACCAACCATACGATATGTAAAAAATCACATACCAAACTTAAAGACTTCAAATCTTTATAACCCAATAGATAAAATTATAATGCAATCAAAATCACAACACGAACATACATAAAATTATCATAGGACTAAACTTACGATAAGAATATACTTAAAAATATAATGCAATCAAAATCATGATACAAACATACATAACATTCTRATACACTCTAAATTACAAAACAAACTTGCWTAAAATCCTTAYCTTATATCACAATCATAAATTCCCACAACCCAAACTTGAAAACTTCAAATTTTCAAGATTTCATATATAAAAGTTAAAGAACTCGAAAATCTGCAAATMAAAAAAAATTCAACATAAACAAAAATTACATAGTAAACTTAAACACTTCAAATCATCACCTAATACATAAAARTTATAATACAAACAAAATCACGATATAAATATAAAAAATTATAATCATAAATACTCTTCATTGCAATTTCACATACTAAAATCAAGAARCGGGTCATTTTCAGTTTACACTTCTGTCTTACTTGAAATTTGCCATTTTAAAATCGTACGGAACGCGGAGAAGCCCTTTTCAAATACTTGTAACCCCACAAACTCCATTCTCTCTCTTCTCACTTTGCAGTGTAACCGCCTTCTTTATCCCTACTGTTCTTGCCAGAAAACATTGGCCAGCTCCATTTTCAAGTAAGATTATTGGTTGAATCCGCTGTTTTTTTGATATATTTCTCTCATTTGTATATTTGTGGACTTGGATATCTTGAAGAATCTATATCGACTTCTTGTTTAATCTTCATTTTTCGCTTTGGTCGTGTATGAGTTCGTTAGATTGCGTATGAGTTCAAATGATGATTATATCAATGATGGTGTATCGTCAGGATTTACTCCATTGTTATCCGTAGAAAAAGCTATACGGGCGGACGCCAAAAGAAATTTTAAGTCCCGTTAGGTCTTATGAATGAATCCATTGTTTGTTGTTAATCATGGTTTTTAAGAGCATTTATGGTGCGTGTTTAACACATTAAGTAGATAGTTATTATCATCCTTTGTTCTGCGCATTTTTGGTTGGATTTTGATGATCTATGAAAATCAGCGGTTACATCTTCGAACGATGATTAGTGTAACGGATTTATTGATTGATTTTGTTCCATCAGTTGTTCTTGTTCTTTAAATTGTAACTGCGAAACCGTACATTTTCTTGTTTATTCAAATCGCAAATATTATCTGAAAATCTTGTTTACTTAACCTAGAATCTTCTTGTAGTGTTCTAATTGCGTACTTAACTTCAAATTGAAGCCTCGTAATTAACAAAAGGCGTTCATGAAGAAGATATCTCAGCCTGTTATACCTAGAAAAC
>NW_020201996.1:0-1229 GCF_001531365.2 Cynara cardunculus var. scolymus
TGGTTCAACGTGAAAGTCAACCAGAGCCTCTCTGGTCTGTTTTTCATAAAAAGATTCTAAGTATAAAACTCCTTTTCTTAAAACTTCAAAAGCATGATTTTGACATAGAAGCTCTTATCAAAAGATACAAAACCTTTAATCCAATTTAACATATATAGTAAAAACTTGCTCATCCTCCAAATCAATACCAGAATCCTCTAGTCCAATACTGAGGACCAACCAGACTTGGAATATATTTCAAAATCTAAGATCAGAGCCTCTCTGATTCCTCATGAAAACAATCATTTTGGTTCAGAACACTTTTAACCAATACCAATGGCTATAGGCCAAGTTTTCCCCTTCTCAAGGGATAAACTATGTTCTTTAGGCTCAGAGCCCCTCTGGTTGTATTGACCAGATCCCCTCTGGTTGTATTGACCAGAGCCTCTGGTTGTATTGACCAGAGCCCCTCTGGTTGTATACCATACTTAGAAAATAATTCAACATTAAGGACCAGAGCCCTTCTGGTCTCTCTTCAGAATCTTGAAGGATAATGCTAATCTTATTTTGGATAATGATTATTTTCTTGTTTATAGGATTTAGTTATCATGAAAATACCGCCTATAAGAAGTGATTCAGGCATAGAATAGAAAGGAGATGAATAATTGACACTTTGACATAAAGAACACGAATCTTCATTAAGAAATGAGTTCCATTTACTCATTTAAAGTTTCGGTTTTAAAACCACTCGAAAATCAGTAAAAACTCAAAATCGAACATTCAAAAACTAATACCTGAGACATAAGGCTACTAAGGTTTTATAGAGGACCTAAAAACGAAGCCATCCATATAAAGAACTCGAAATTTGGTTGAGTATTTTACCTCCAATCGTCAATAAACGGAGCTTTTCGAATCTGAACTTCACCCTCCGATTTCTCCTTCGAGTCTCAACGAAAGTTTGGTTTTCTTGAAGCAAGAATGGGGAGCAAAGTGTAGTCTATATGTATACTGAAAGTTTTGTCATAATAGTTGAATATTCAGATCAATAGGGAGCTTCAGAGGTGAGGTCGTTTTCGTACCTCTGAATTTGCAGGTCTGATGCATATTTACAAAACAGGTCCTTCTAAATTGCAGGTCTGATGCATATTTACCAAACAGGTCCTTCTGAATTGCAGGTCTAATGCATATTTACAAAACAGGTCCTTCTGAATTGCAGGTCTGATGCATATTTACAAAACAGGTCCTTCTGA
>NW_020201996.1:1264-42569 GCF_001531365.2 Cynara cardunculus var. scolymus
ACCCATGTCTTGACCTTTTCTTTCACTTTTGATCCGATTTTTAAACTTATTTTAATTTCTATTTTTATTTAATAATAATAAAGATAAATTATTTATTCTTCGAAATTTTTGGGTTTTACAAATTTAGTCTCTGGAAGAACCGGATGTCCCTCTTTTTGGAAGGTGTAGATCCTGAAATTCCACATTACATAGAAAATGGACCATATATTCCATTTGCTATTGCTCCAGCTGTTCCAGCAACAACTACGACTGTCACGATTCTTGAACGGCAGATTCCAAAGCTCCCACATCAATGGAGTAATGAAGACAAAAAGAAAATAGCTATAGACACGCGTGCTCGGTCTATAATAGTTATGTCTCTTCTTGATGACATTTATCACTCAGTGATGAAATTCAAAACCTCTAAATCCATGTGGGACACACTTTGTGTTCAACATGAAGGAACCACTCAGGTTCAAGAGACTAGAAAGATCAATCTAGTAAGACAGTATGAAAGATTTCTCTATGGAAAGTCTGAGACGCTGTCTGAAGTACATCAAAGATTTAACTGCCTTCTTATTGATCTTAGGGCTGTCGACAGGGAATATTCCAATTTTGAAACTTTAACTAAGTTTCTGGAATGCCTTCCTGAGTCTTGGGACACCTTTTCCATGTGTCTCAAGATGTCCAATGACATGTCCACTCTTTCTCTTTCTACTTTATACGAGATTTTGCTTAACCATGAGCAATCTCGTCAACTGAAGAGGAATCTTGTAAAAGATTCTAGGGAAATGAAAAGCTCTCCTTTGGCTTTGATCTCTGAAGCTTCTTCAGTAGAAACTTCTTCTACCCCTTTTGTTTCTTCTCTTCCTCCCGTTGTTATCACGAAGATGAACTCTTCTATCTCTTAGGATATTTCAGAATCTGATCTAACAGATTTTGATGAGTCCCTGGCACTCTTGACTAAGTCATTCAGGAGATTCGCCAGTAAAAACAACTTCCGCAGATCTCCTTAGCTGTCCCTCAGGGAAAAGCCAAAGTTTGAAAGAAAAGACAAGGCTTCAGCTGTCTGCTACAATTGTCACCGGCCCGGACACTTTGCAGGTGAATACAGATCAAAGAAGATTGCGATGCCATCTTCCAAGGCACCCTCCTTCTTGACAAAGATGATAAGGTTTCCTTAACTGGTTCTCGTCTAGAGAATGTATACATCATCAATATGAATTCTTCTCTCACCGAGAATAACTGCTTCTTCTCTAAAGCCTCGTCAGATATTAACTGCCTATGACACAAACGGCTATCTTATCTCAACTTTAAGACACTCAGAGAGCTGTCAAGAAATGATTTTGTCACTGGACTTCCTCAACACTCTTTTGCAAAGAAATCTCTTTGTTCAACATGTGAAAAAGGAAAACAGACAAGAGCTAGCTTCAAGTCTTAGCAAATCTCTTAAGTGACTGCACCTCTTCAGCTATTGCATATAGATCTCTTTGGTCCAGTCAATGTGCAATCCCTAGCTGGAAAGAAGTTTACACTCGTCATTGTTGATGAGTATGCCAGGTACACTTGGGTCTTCTTTCTCAGATCCAAAGATKAAGYACCTGAAGAAATCATTTCTTTCATCAAGAAGATAGAAGTACTAAACAATGTTAAAGTACGATCTATTAGAAGTGGCCATGGCACTGAATTCAAAAACAGTACTATGGATAACTTCTTTGAGGACAAGGGAATCTCTCATAACTTCTCTTCAGTGAGAACTCCACAACAGAATGGGGTCGCTGAAAGACAAAACCGAACAATCATTGAGGCTGCTCGATCAATGCTCAGCGGATCCCATCTCCCTACTCAATTCTGGGCTGAAGCTATCAACACCGCTTGTTTCACTCAAAACCGATCACTGATTGTCAAAAGATTCAAGAAGATAGCCTATGAACTCTTCCATGGATGAAAGCCCTCTATAAGCTTTCTTCACATATTTGGTTGTACTTGTTACATTCTCAACAATCACGACCAACTTGGAGAGTTCGATCCCAAAGATGATGAAGGAATATTTCTTGGATATTCTTCTGTATTCAAAGCCTTCAGAGTATTCAACAAATGAAGACAGACAATAGAGGAATCTATTCATGTCACCTTTGACGAATCTCAATCATCTAATTCAAAACCCATCTTAAACGATGAGGATGAATTAGAAAATTGGATGTTCTTTCACTATGAACAACCTGAAGCTTCCTACAGTGATACTCTCAACACTGAATCTCCTGAAGCTGAAGATGATCCCCTCATCATTCCAGTTACAGCTAGTCACTCCAACTCATCTTCTTCAGAGATCGCTGCAGTGCCCATTAACTGTGTTCCTCCTTCTACTTCAAACACTGATTCATTAGTGAATGAAATGCCTTCAGTTTCGGAACTCGTTTCAGTCGCTGAATCAGAGGCTCCTTTGGCAATAGTCCTTATTGCTGAAGACATTGTTACTGAAGCCTCATCTTCTGTTCCTGAACTTGCTTATTCATATGAAGTTCCTCTACCGGCTCAGCGATGAACTAAAAGCCATCCAATTCATCAAATTCTTGGAGATCCAGATGTAGGTATCAAGACACGTCGTGTTCTAGGTAATATCTGTCTCTTTGTCAACTTTCTTTCTTTAGTTGAACCGAAAAAAATCAATGATGCTATCTCTGACCCTAGTTGGGTCCTTGCTATGCAAGAACAGCTCATTGAGTTTGATAGGAACAAAGTCTGGTACCTTGTCCCACGTCCATCTAACAAATCAGTGATAGGCACCAAATAGGTGTATCAAAACAAGTTAGATGAGATGGTGTGGTAACCCGCAACAAGGCTTGGCTTGTTGCTTAGGGTTATAGACAAGAATAAACTATGACAAAACCTTCACACCAGTGGCTAGACTCGAAGCAATTCAACTCTTTCTAGCCTTTCCTGCCCATAGAGACTTTAAATTCTTTTAGATGGACGTAAGAGCGGTTTTCTTAATGGGAAACTTCAAGAGGAAGTTTATGTTGAACAACCTCCAGGGTTCCTTGACCCTAAGTATCCAAACCATGTCTATAGGTTGGATAAAGCTCTTTATGGGTTAAAGCAGGCTCCTCGTGCCTGGTATGATAACCTTTCATCTTTTCTCATCTCTGAGAAATTCTCTCGTGGAAAGATTGTCCAGACCTTATTTCTTAGGAAAGTTAAAGGTCACATCATTCTCGTCCAAATTTATGTCGATGATATTATTTTTGGTTCCACTAATCCCTCTTTATGTTTTTGTTTCGCTATACGTATGAAGAAAGAATATCAAATGAGCATGATGGGAGAACTAACATTCTTTTTGGGTCTCCAGATCAAACAAACAGATAAAGGTATCTTTATCAACCAAAGTAAGTATGCTCGAGACATGCTGAAAAAGTTTGATCTATCCAATAGTTAATCTATGAAAACTCCAATGGCTCCTCCACTCACTCTTAACAAGGATCCAAATGGAAAGCCTGTAAATGTTATTATTTACAGAGGAATGATCGGCTCCCTAATGTATCTCACAGCTAGCCGACCCGATATCATGTACTCGACTTGCTTATGAGCAAGATATCAAACTGAACCAAAGGAATCTCATCTGATCGCTGTCAAACGCATATTCAAATATCTTAAGGGAACTCCTAACATGGTTCTTTGGTACCCTAAAGGTTCAGGTTTTGACCTAATAGGTTATTCGGATAGTGATTTTGCAGGTTGCAAAATTGATAGGAAAAGCACCACTGGAGGCTGTCAGCTTCTAGGTGGAAAATTGGTGAGCTGGACAAGTGAAAAGCAAAATTCAGTGTCCATATCAACAGCTGAAGCTGAATTCGTAGCCGCTGGTAGCTGCTGTGCCAAATTCTTTGGATGAAAAACCAGCTGCTGGACTACGATCTTCAGTTCTCCAATGTTCCTATCTATTGTGATAGCACTATTGCTATTGCTATTGCAAACAACCATGTACTTCACTCCAAGACCAAACATATAGAGATCTGATATCATTTTATCAGAGATCATGTTATAAATGGTGATATTGAACTTCACTTCGTTCCAACTTAGTATCAACTCGCTGACCTTTTCACCAAGCCTCTTGATGAGACAATATTTAACATCTTGTCAGCGAATTGGGTATGTTGAACACTGAAGATTAATCTTCAGCTACTAAACATCACTCAGTAAGTGAAATGATTCAATGCTCTATCTCTGACACTGAACTTTTGAGTAAAAATATCTAATCTCTCTCAGGTATGATTACTCTTCTCTTGTCTAAACTTAAAACCTTCACTGAAGCTTTTCATCTTCAGTGACAAAAGTTTTAAAAGGTGGTCTCAGTGATTCTCTTGTCACTGACCACATCTCTAAGTATATCTTTATACTTCTCTTAAAAATCAAAGCGATCACTAAACCTTTTATTTCTATGATTAAAAGTCTTTTTTAAATGCCAGTATCAGTGACTCTCTTATCACTGACACTGATGTCTTAAAACCCTCACTGGATCTTTCTCTTCAGTGATAAAATGTTTTAAACGGTCTTATCAGTGTTTTGTTAAACGTTGTATGACTCTTCGTTTTCTTAAAAACTTTTTGTTTTTAAAAAGAAAATAGTTAATTAACCGTCTTAATGACGACATTCTCTATTTACTATGCGCAACGCTTTGAGACGTGCAAAAGGTTCTGTCATTACGCTACCTCATTTAATGCCATCTAATCATGAATGAGAACGTGGTTTCTTTTTCATCATGACCACTTTCCCGAACCATCGTCTTTTTACCCGTTCATATTTATTCTCTCTCCTCCTACCTATAAATATGAGAATTCTTCTTCACTTTTCTCTTTACGCTTTCAAAATTCTTAGACGAACCTTTGATAAGATTTCTCCAAAGCAAGAACACTCTCAAACCTTCAAACTCGTTTTTTACCTTTCTTCTACAAACAACTAAGGTCAATATCTTCTTTTTCTTCTTATTCTGTTATAAGAAACGTTTAATCTGTTTTAAGAATCTTGTTCTCTTAATACATTAAACAACAAAGGTTATTTAATCATCTCCTTCTTGGTTATAATCTTATTTCTTTATACACATTCTACTTGAAAAACCCTAAATCTTCTTTAAGGATTTTTCAGAAGAAGTTTTTATCTATTTCAAAAACGATTTCTACATTCTTATCCCCAAAACTCTTGGTTTATTCTAACAACCTATTTGCTCTACTTCTTATTGTTACAAACAGATGGAAGCCAATAACATAAACTTCTCCATCGATGAGATCTCCATCAAGGCCAACAGCCACATTGCCTTGTTGGAGATACCCTCATCCAAGGCGGACTACCAAGAGGCGGCTGACTTCCTCAACCAGTTATCATTGGGTTTCGCGCTCAACCATGAGCCCATCATGGTGAAAGAACCTCTTCAGCAGTTCTGGTTCACTGCTGAAGTTGTTGAAGTCGAAGTTAGGCCCGGATGCCAAGCGGAGCACATCAACTTCACCTACAACCGCATGGAAGTGAATTTTGGTGTCACCACTCTCAGGTCGGCTCTCTGCCTTCCCAAGGGCCCCTACAACAGTGAACCAACCACTGCTGAGATCATCGAGTTTCTCGATGCCATTGACTATTAGTGGCCAATGAAGAAGGACTCCAACGCTCCCCTGAAGTCCTTGACCAAGATTGAGAAAAATAGGATGTCAGCTGTCTGGCAACGACAACTCTAGCCAGTACTTTGTCAAGGCTAGAGGAGGTAATGGTTCTCCAGCGTCAGCATTTGGACGAACTCTCTGACCAATTCTCTCAAGTATTAGCCAGAGAGGGGGAGATGAGGTCCAACGCTGGTGAATCATCCGATGCTGCTCCTGCTCCTTTTCAGGCTGTTGGTCCAGTATCAGCTACAGTTGCAGGTGAAGCTGAGGCTCCTAGACCTGAAGCGGTTGCTGCTCCTGTAATCCCGACCACTGAAGTTGCTTCAGCTGAGGATGTCGATGCCATCACTAGGGATAACGCTCCTTCTATCACTATTGTTGGTCATGATGATAATGAAGATGATGAGGTTCCTACCATTCCAAACCCCAGAAGTGATCTAGATGGCGACGACGACGATGATGATGAAGATGACTTTACCATCAAGTACCACAAGCCATCAATTGTCACCAAGGGAATGGCTCTCAGAGATTCTGCATCCCAGGGGGAGCAAAAGGCAAGGTGAATCTACTCCATCAAGGAACCATAACCCCAGGTCGAAAGGCAAGGCGGTCGTTGAAGAAGGAAACTTGAAAGTATTGTTCAATATCCCTCAACAACCTATATTTGAAGATTCTACCCTCAGGTAGTGATTACTTTAAAATATCAACTTCATATTCCATCAATAACCTGCGGTCGACTGGAGTGGGTACCTGATCACCCCGTCTTCTGTGCTCCTATCGACCAGCAGATGTCTCAGCTAAAGGAGTCACTTGACCAGACTAGAGTAAAAATTTCTCTTTGTACCTCTAGTGGTGGTGAGTTCGACTTCCTTTTTGAAGTTGAAAGACTCGAGGCATTGAGGGCTGAAGAAGAGCTAGAGCTTCAGAAGAAGCAGAATGAAGACAGCTTGAAGCTGGCCAAGTCACTTGCTGCGAAGGTCCTCCCCAAGAAAAAGTCCAAGAAAATGGTTTATCCAAGCCCAAGCTAAACTTCTTTCTATTGCAGAAGCTAAGAATGAGAAGAACCGGAAGCTGGTGGAAAAGGACAAGCAATGGAGCGAAGCAAAGCTTAAAAAGAGAGTCAGTGCCCGCCTGATTATCAGCGTCAGCATCAGCGGACGTTCTAAAGACGGTGGAACACYGGTCTCAATGCTCATCACCAGGGATAATCTTGATGTCGTTACCAAGTATCCTTCCTACCTAGGCCGTTTTGGATACAGCGAATGGATGGAGATCAAACAAGCCATTCAACGATCAAAGTTGAGACAGAAGACAATTATCGAGGACACCATCAGCGAGCTCATCGAAAGGATGTCCAGGTATGTCAAGGTCCCTGACAGGCCATCTCTGAAGAAAGGTGGGAAGAGGAAACTCAAGCTCTCTAATCCTAATGATGGACCATTCCTAAGGAACGAACATGAAATAAGGTTCTCCTTAGATGAAGTCCAGAAGGGTCACCAGAGTACAGATATTTATATGCTGAATCTTGACTTGCCAGATAAGGGTCCCTATACACCTAATTTTGTGCATTTTAAACCTGAGTTAGGAGTTATATTCCTTGACTATGAAGGTGAAGTCAGATTTCAGAGAATGTCAGAGCTACATCTATGTCCAGTGGGTCATCTGGTTTACCTCTTGCTCTGGATAGATGATAGCATGCCTGGAAAAGTTGTAGATCTGAAGATACAAAGGGAATTCCTACGTTGAAGAAACCTTGGAGAAGATGTACCTAGTTACATAGATCTAAGTGTTCTAGAATAGTTTCTCTTTGTAACAACAATCCACTTTTCCTTGTAACTTCTTGTACTATGTCTACTTTCAGTGATTATACTTATAGTCTGTAAGMACTAGACATGTAYTGTAATACTTGTAATATTTCCAATGATAATAAAATGAGTATTCCATGTACTTCACTGAAAAGATCCCTGAAAAAAGTAATAGGGACACAAGTCTATGAGTTCCAGTGTTACTTTTCACATTCACTAACAATCTATAAGTTAGTGAATAAGCTTTCAGTTTCAGTTTCCGTACTTGTAATTTTCTTAGATATAACTTAAGGAAAATTCTCAAGCTGAGACTGACTCACTGAAAAAGATCCCAAAATAGTAAAAAGGGACATGTACTTTATGTGTAACTTTTCCTTACTATTATTTGATAAGACACCTTTCTTTATGTTTTCTTGTTATCATCAAATAGGGGGAGATTGTTGATCCTCTCTCTCAGTGATTTGATGATAATCCCTTTTCACTTAAACGTTGTATTCATGTTTCTGTATTTTTTGTTTCAACGATCTTCACTGAGTCTATTCAGTGATCGCTGAAGAACTTGTATTGTAAATCAATCAGAGACAGCGATACTTCAAGAAGACAACACTCACACCAAAGACCCTTCAGCATATGTCGAAGACTGAAACTGAAGATTAGAGACTGGCGAGTACGTGATCTGAAGCGGTACTCAGTGATTACAAGTCTGTCTACAAATGTGTGAAGACTGCTCAAGCCTTAGCGAATGATGAAGAGACCTTCAGGTCATTCCAGCATTCAGCGATTAAAGGAATCTTGCTTAGCACGACTGTTGTTGTCTTGTCCTTATGCACATAAAGGTCAAACCCATACCCTTATAAAATTTGGTACGGTACGGAGCCGACTAGTCGACTCTATTGTCCACCAACGTTAGGTAAGGATGTCTGCTCTTGAATAGTGCTTTTTGTACTATTCACTGTAGCAAAGGACAAGCCTTCTTATTAAGGCTTGACACGCACTCTAACCCTACCATATTGCATTAAATGAACATTTAATGCACTGGTATAAATAGAAGTGTTTCTTCTCCATGCAGAGTGCGCGCAACTCACTCWCTAAACCTAATTCTTACTTCAAGCATTTTCTAGCTTAAGTAAAGGATCTTCTCTTTACAGCATTTCTTTTCTTGTTTACTAAGAACTCGTGTGTAACCGAAGATTGTTTAGATAGGTTTTTATTACTTTATATTTCCGCAAACAATCTTGTAAAATCTATATTGATCTTCTTTATCAATATATATTTTAAATTTGAAAATATTGTGTTTGTATTCATCCTCCCCTTCTACAAACTGTTTTACTATTCTTGTAGACCCTCAGGGGACCAACAGTCAACAAGATTTTTGAGGTTCAGTGAGCTGAATAAATACTCTGACGGTACTATTAAGATTGTGAGAAAAGGGCTTGAAAGTAAAAAGGCTATCGATGACAAAGCTATAGGACGCGACAGGTTAAGTCCAAGATAGAGGTACTTACTGATAAGTGCTTATGAGCTACTTGATGGAAAATTGCAGTATCGAAATGCGCTTAGGAGGTGTGAGACAAACCTGTGCTTCAGAAGATCCAAATTTACAATGTCTCGTGCTTAAATTCAAAAGGGGAGAATGTTGGGTTTAAAATGTGCTTAATTGTTGTATTCAAGTGTTTCTTCTTGTAAATTTGTCTTTATTGCTTTGTAGGTATAAATAGTTTCTCTTTTGTAATTAGTAGTAGTAGAACTCATTTGTAATCTTCTTGGAATTTGAATACAATTACTTTTGGCAAGATTCTCTCTAGTATTCATAATTTTGTTCTTGACTGATTGATTATCTGATTGAAGATTTGGGATTCACAATACTGCTTATGAGTTAATAAATAAAAGAAATCCTAATGTAAAATTCTTTCATGTATTTGGATGCAGATGCTTTGTTCTTAATGATCAAGACAATCTCGGGAAGTTCGATAAGATGGCAAAAGAAGGCTACTTCAAAGCCATCCGAGTCTACATCAAGTCATCCAAGATTGTTAGAAAGAATCAATGTCAAATCCGATGAATCTTTGGCTTCTGAACAAATCAGTTCAGAACTCAAGCTACAACTGTTAGCTTATACATAAAGCAGTATTGAACATGTACCAAACATGATAATAAATTATGATTCTTCTGGTGTAAAATCAAATTTAGATTTTTTGTTAAAAGACACATTTAATCTCACTTGGGATATTCTTGCAGATTACGAGATATCTAATCTACCCAAGTTGAATGAACTAGTGGTCCCAATTCCACAAGTTACTCAACTTTCTGGACCATCTAAAGCTGGTTATTCAACATCAAACGGTGTCCCACTTGAATCTACTGAAGCTACTGAATTTGAACATGTTCAAGCTGAGGCACAGACTCAACCATAGATTGTTCAATCTGATATTGAGCAATCTGAGTCTTTTCAACTTACCAATGAAGTTGAACATTCTGAGGTTCAAGCTAAAACTGAATCAGACAATCAAGCTGAAGTTGAAAGTGAAATTCAAGATGTAACTGATAAATATGATGATCAGAACAATCTAACTAATGTTCAACCCCTCCCTTGTACTCACAAGTGGACAAAAAATCATTCTCCTACTCAAATAATCGGTAATGTAAATGATAGAGTGAAAACGCGATCTGCTACCGGTAACGAGTGTCTTTTCATGAATTTTCTTAATGCAATAGCGGCAAAGAAGCCATCTAAAGCATTGCAAGATCCAGATTAGATAAATGCCATGCAAGATAAACTTCGAGAATTTGAAAGCAACCAAGTTTGGAGACTCGTACGGAGGCCGAAAGATAAATCAATAATTGGTACAAAATAGGTCTTCCGAAACAAAAAGGATGAGATGGGAATTGTAGTGAAAAACAAAGCCCGATTGGTTGCTAAAGGTTACAGTCAACAAGAAGGTATTAATTATGACGAGACCTTTGCTCCAATCGCACGCATTGAAGCTATTAGAATATTTCTTGCTTACGCTGCTCACAAAAATTTCCATAGTTTACCATATGGATGTCAAATCGGCATTTTTAAATTGTATTCTTCATGAAGAATCCTATGTGAGTCAGCCTGAAGGCTTTGTTGATCCACATAAACCTGATCATGTCTATGTCCTAGACAAAGCGTTATATGGTTTGAAACAAGCTCCTAGGGAATGGTATAATACTCTAACTCAATTCCTGCTGAATTCTGTTTTCAAGAAAGGTATGATAGATATAATGTTATTTATTAAAAAGCAAGGTAAGCCCATGATTATAATTCAAATATATGTTGACGATATTATTTTTGGTTCTACGAATCCAAGGTTTTGTAATAACTTCTCAGACATCATGAAATCTAGATTTTAAATGAGTATTATGGGAGGGTTAAATTTCTTTCTTGGTCTTCAAGTAAAACAACTCCTTAGTGGCATATTCATAAATCAGTTTAAATATATTAATGATAATTTGAAAAGATTTAATATGGCTAATTGTTCTTCAATAATGACTCCCATGGCCACTGTACTTTATTGGATGCAGATATCTCTGGAAAATTTATTGAGCAACAAAATTACCGTTCCATGATTGGATCCTTACTATACTTAACTTCAAGTAGACCATATACATTGTTTTGAACATGTTTTTTTGCAAGATATCAGGCTAATCAAAAGATGCACATCTTATTGTGGTAAAGAGAACTCTTAGATACCTCAAAGGCACACAAAATTTGGGACTTTGGTATCCAAAAGAATATGGTTTTAAGCTAATCATATTTACAAATTTTGACCATGCAGGTTGCAAACTAGAAAGAAAGAGCACTTTTGGATCCTATCAGTTCTTTGGCGACAAACTAGTAAGTTAGACTTCGAATAAGCAAAACTATGTTTCAACTTCTACTGTTGAAGCATAACATGTTGCAGCAGCTAGTTGTTGTTCACAAGTTTTGTGGATGAAGACACAACTTCTAGACTACAAGTACATGTTTAACAAAGTCCCTATCAACTGTGATTTAAAAAGAGCGATTGCAATAACTGCTAATGTAGTTCAACACTCTAAGACCTAACACATAGATATCAGGTATCATTTTATTAAAAATAATGTAGAAAAAGGCTTAATTGAGATGCATTTTGTGCAGACTAATTTCCAACTTGCTGACATTTTCACAAAACYTCTCGATGAGAAAAGGTTTTCATTTTTAGTAAGCAAGCTTGGAATGCTTAATTTGTCCGTATAAAACCTGATCTATCTTTCTAAGCGAAGCTTGAGCTTAAATGTTTATTTGTATTTGATCTTATTATGCTTAAATGTCAAATTTTAATCACTTGTTTGAGTACTTTTTAGTTGTAACATCAAGGGGGGGTTCATCACAATCATCAAAATTTGATCTGTCATTCTTTATCAGGTATAACTTTTTCTTAACTCTTTCACAATATGCATTGAAGAAGAACAACTTCTTTGTATATATAAATGTTTTCCTAAATCTTCAAACCACTTCTTCAAACTTAAATGTTTTTCATTTCTAAGAAGTGCGATTTTAAAATGATTTTGATTTAATTTTTTGTTTGTAACGAGTACCATTTCTGAACAGGTATTTCATTGAGAATTTACTTGTGTATTTTCTCTTCATACATATTTCCAATACCTGTTTTAGCTTTTTTTCAAAACGTTATAATCATGTCTCAAAAATGATAAATATTTTTTGTGATAATACACTCGTTTGTACTCAAGTTTGTTTCTTTGAGCTTATTTTGAAAATAATTCTCTCTTTGAAATACATCTTTTAATTCTGTTGATTTCTAAATCTGTAAATTTGTACTTACAGATCTTCGTTCATTTCTTCCTATTTTTCTGAAAATTTTGTTTTGTATATCACTTTTGATTAATTGCAATATTTTTTTCTTGATCAATTTCATCTGATCAATTGTTCATTGCAATATTATGTTTTATCAATCATTTGTGATCAAATGAGCTTACAATGTAAAAGTTTTAGGAGGGACTAAGAGCTAAATAGAAATACCTTTATGGACTGTCAGAACCGACAGCACTACCTAAGAGGACATCCATATCTGAGTGAGCTTAAATGCAAAATGAGTGTGTATGCAGAGCTTAAAATGTAAATAAGAGGGGTAGTTGATGCGAGCGAAAATAATTGATGAGAGTTGTGTCCAGGATTAAAAGATTAAAAGAATCTTGTTCTAATTACTATAATCTGGGCAAACCACATAATCTATTAGTTCTCAATTCTTTGGAGAGACTAATATTGAAAAAGGCAAGCCCATGCCAACTCTTGTCATAACCTCACCATCTACTCATTTATCTCTCAAAAGATAAGTGTTCCATTAACACTTGGGGAACACAACTCATTATATATATTGGTTTCTCATTTGGAGATAACTGATTTTGGAAAAAAAGGATATATGTCCCCCCCTTCAAGTCTTATTGATCACAATTGAGTCTAATAAATTTGTGTAGTCCACACTGTTTATCTTTTTGAGCTTAATTTGAAGCATTTGTTGCTTTATCATTTCTACACTGCACTAATTTTATAGAATATCTGTTATTCTGTCATAACATTCATATATATGTTACTTAAAGCTATCAATGATTGAATGGAAGTCATGGTGAGATGAACATCAAATAGTCTCACATATGAAGTACATTCGTTGTACTGAATGTATCTGTTATATTCACAGGACAATCTTTCTATAAGATTGAAAACAAGTTCATAAGTTGAATCTGGTTTTTTCCCCCACCTTCATAATCTAAAAAGATTATATAAGCGAATTTGAAAAGATTTGTTTATCTTTATATGAATTGACGACATTCCTTAAAGTTCATTCATTTCGGTGTATGATGTAAAATGCTCCTCATTTCATTATAAAGGGGAGTATTCTTAGAAATGAATGAATATTTTCTGAGTCAATTTTTGAAGATCGGGGAAGGTGTTCAAATTTTTAAAGAAGTTGATCAATAATTGTTGATAATTGTTGAAGATTATTGTGCTGCAAAGTTCAAGGAAGACTGAATGTGAAGATTATTCAATTGTTGAAAAACAAAGTTCATGTAAAGCTCAGGGAGAGATAAAGTTTTTCTAAAGATAATCAATTGGAGGAGATTGTTTGAAGTTTGTCGATAAAAAGGGGAGATTGTTAAAGAAAAGGGGTGTTAAAGCTTTGAAGATCAAATCTTAAAAGAATCAAAGTTTCTAACTGAAGAAGTTGTTGTTTTGGACTTCAATCCAAAGGGGAAGATTGTTGGAATAAAAATGTTGTATACAAGTCCCAGTGTTGAAATCCTTTTAAATGCTTTGTATTGTTTAGTTCTTGTAGTTTCCTTTTATAGCCTTTGTAGTTGACTTTTCTATTCTGGAAGCTACTATAAATAATGGCTTGTTAGTTTTTTTAGTTTCCAGTTCACCAATTCAGAATCATCTATATACCTTTTAACAGATTGTATCAAGAACACATATTGTACTCATTAGTTTATGAATCAAGCAAGCCGACAAATTGAATCTCTATCTTGTTCTTGATTTGTATGTAAAATGATTGTTAGACTTGAATTACTGGGATCATAATTTAGCTCTTATTATTTAAATTTTCTTATTAATTAAGAGATCTAGGATCAACAACCTGTGCTATACATAGCATTCCAGGTTTGATTTGCCATTTTGACAAAAAAAATAGAGTATCAAAAGGATTTTTAAGCAAAGTGACAAAGTTTGAAGCAAAAGAAATTGATCAAAGTGAACTTGACAAACGTGTTTGAAATACACCAATCTTCAATGAAATGAATGAAATCGATTGGTATTCATGAGAACAGATATGAAATACATAAAACTCGGAAAACAGGGATCTACAATGAACAACAATTTCAAAGAAGAAATTAACCTAGTAAAAGAAGAATAATCCTTAATAGATTGGATCGATCTAACCAAAAGATTGATTAGATGGCTTCGATACCAATTGTAGGAACCCATATCTTCAATTACACTAGTAATTAATGCTAAAGACAAATAAATGAGCGGAAGCAATAAGAAATAATACTAGTTAGGTTAAGAAATACGAAAAGTAAACAGTAATGAAAATCAAATACTATTTTGGGAAACTATTGTAGTCAAATGTGTTTCAAAGTTCTAGAGGATAAGCGATTACACCAAGAACACAATGTACTGTGTGAAGTAAATCTCTCTAAAACTATTTCTCTCAACTATAAATTCTCACACTAAAGAGTACGTCTTCAATTGGTAAGGAAAACCCTGGAGAAATCACCTATTTATAGGCATCTTTGGAAAAGTCAAAGCATCCTCCAATCAACCATCTCCACATGTAAAGGTAGAAGTAATTGTTTCTGCATATGTGGTGAAAGGAGACATGGACACTTATACAAGAGAGATTGGCTAGAACCGAAGAGGTTGACAAAGAAGCTGAGACCCAGAGGATCTGTGTCTAGGACTTGAGCTCTGCATCATGAGTACTTGGAAACATTGGTATGCTACTTCAGTCTTGATGTGCTCTGTATCCGAGCTCTGATTCCCGGCCACTTCTAGAAAACAAGTCTTCTTGGCTTACACTTGAAGCTTTTTACTTACACTTTTAAAGAATAACATTTTCCTTTTTCACATGTTGAGCAAAGAGATTCATTTGAAAAAGAGTGCTGAGGAAATACAGTGACAAGTTCTTTTCTAGACAACTCATTTAATGTCTTAAAGTTAAGATGAAATCCTTTTATGCCACAGCCAATTGACGTACGACAAAGCTTTAGAAAGAAAGCAATTATTCTCAATGAGAGGAGAATCCATGTCAATGACGTATAGATTCTCTAGGTGAGTGCCAGTTAATGCAAGTTTGTCGTCCTTGTCGAAGACTGAACATGTATTCTTTGAGAACTTAACTATGAAATCTTTATCACACAGTTCACTGAACATGTATCCTTGTCGAAGACTAAACATGTATCCTTGTCGAAGACTGAACATGCAAGGTTGTGTTTCAGTCCTTCAACGTAAGCAACTCGTCCAAACATGGTTGATTCGTTGGTTAATACACCAAAACCTTTGGTATATCCTTTTCCATCACCACTAAAGGTCACTGAAGGGCCTTTTTCTTCATTATATTCAGATAGCAAGAACATGGTGCCAGTCATATGTCTTGAGCATTCACTATCATGATACCAGATGCCTTTGACTTCTTGCTATAAAAAGGATATTAAGTTTTCTTTAGTTTCCGTTTTTCAATGGGTCCAATTGAGTTAGAAGTGGTGGCTTTGTTATTCTTCATTGAGCCTGAAAGCTTGGCTTCAGTGGAATTCTTCATAGAACCTGATCGCTTGGCTTCAGCGATTTTCTTCACTTTGGTCGTTTTATCAACCTTTTGGTTTCCTTTACCTCCGCTGATTTCTCAGCTTTGATAGCAGAGCGACCCTTGTTGGCTATATGGGTAATCTCATCACAATGACGACATCTCTTGTAGCTGAAGGAAGCTTTGAGGCCATAAGTGTCAGGGTTAGAAAGCCTGAGATGAAAGGGACTAACTTCAAGAATACCCTTTTTAGAAGTTCTTGGGGGAACAACTGATGTCTTAGATATCTTAGGTGAAAGGTCACCTTTTTGTTTTAGGGTTGATCTCTGAAAGGGTCCAGAGATCTTTTTACCCGAGGTTGAAGGTTGACAAGTTGAAGGTTTAAAAGAAGCATCTTTCGTCTTTTGGTCTTTCATGGTCTGAAGAGAAATGCTAACAATGGATTTACCTCTGTCTAAGCATTTTGAAATTTTAGGAGTTCCTTTGAGAAAAGAGACTCAGATGTAGAGGAACATTAAATGGAAGAGGTGTCAAGGATAGAGGAGATAGAAGTTCTAAATTTTAGCATGGACTTATCACTAACATGGTTTTCTTAGTCTTGAGAATATCCCAGACCACTCGTAATCTTGGCGGGTATATGAGCATTTATAATCTCATCAGCCTTAATAGAGTCTTTACACCATCCTTCAATGGTAGCCTTTTCAACTTTGAGTTCAACAATAACTTGCTCATGCTCAGTGATAGCTTGCTCAGGTTTGATGCTAATTGCTTGGTTTACAACGACTTGATATTAAGATATTCTTCAATCTTAGTAATCTCTTTGATCTCAGAATGGCATTTTTTAATTGATCTTGTAAATCAAGATTTAGCTTTTCAACTTTAGTCTTGCCATTAAGTGCATTGTAAAGGTCCACAGTCAGCATATCTAACGCAGAGAGACTATTAGAATCGGAGACAAAAGGATCATTCAGATTAAATACATGACAAGAAGTTGAGGAATCATTTGAGGATGACGTCTCAGATGGTTAATCTTTGACATCCTTGGCCATGAGACAAAGGTAGGTCGTGTCTTCCTCATCTGAGGATGATTTGTCAGATGAATCAGCCCAACCATGTTCTTCTGTGATAAATCCTTTACCCTTACGCAGGTGGTTCTTCATCTTCTTGTACTTCTCTTTCAGCTTTAGATATTTTTCATCTTTTGATTTGAAGGAGGATGAGGTGGAAGATGGCTTCATGGCTCTCTTTGACCTGCATTCACTCGTAAATTGTTCTATGTGTTCACAGTTAAAACATATCGTTGAAGCCTTATCAACCGGGGTTGATTTTGTCTTATTAGTGATGGTTAGAGAAGGAGATCTATGAAAGTTACTTTTCTGGCGAACCTTCTAAAAAATTAGTAAGAAGGGCCAGTGAGTCATCAAACTCTGAAAGTGAGCATCTAATAAGTCCTTAGAGTTAGATAGATCTAACTCAATGATAATAGGAGAGAGAGTGATCGCTGAAGGAGCTTCAGAGGGTAAAGCGACATAAGATATTTTTAACTCCTTGAATTTCTGATGAGATTCTTCTTCAGCTGGTGAAATTGCTCATGATTGAACAGAAACCCATAAAGAGTGTTAAGAGAGAGGACATGTCTATAGACATCTTAAGACACATGGTATAACTATCCCATTATTCTGGCAAACATTCTAGAAATTTTGTCAACATCTCAGAGTTGGAATATTCTCTTCCAACTGTCCTATGGTTATTAAGAAGACAAATAAAGCGCTGGTGCACTTCAAATAAAGATTCAGTTTTTCCACTGACTAAACTTTCATATTGTTTCACCAGGTTTATCTTCCTGGACTCTTGTACATCAGTCATACCTTCATATTGAACACATAATGTGTCCCACATGGATTTTGAGGTCCTAAGATTCATCATAGAGTGATATACCTCATTTGGAAGAGACATGACTATGATAGATCTAGCCTTAGTATCTAGAGTCATTTTCTTCTTGTCCTCATCACTCCATTGATGAGGGAGCTTTTGAATCTACCTTTCAGGAATGGTGGCAGTCATAGCTGTAGCAGAGTGGACAAAACACGTGGCAAACTTCTAGAGGAGAGTTTCTTCTTTGTCTTTAGATATACAAGCTTTTGGCCGTATGTAAACAGTTGTCTTTCACAAAGTAGGTAAGCACACTTGGGGACAATAAAGTAACTGCATATATGTAATTTACTGTGTAATGTATGTGGTTGTTCTTTGTGTGCAAGAGGATAAGACAAAAACATAATCTTGTAGAGCAAGATTCATTTGATCGCTGGCACTAGCATAAATCTAGAGTTTCTTCAGTATTCACTGAATCTTGATTAGATTTCACACTTGATGTAGATACGCTTGTAATCATTGAATTTGCTTTAGATCATGAAGTGTTGTCTCTATCTTCATCTATATCTTTGACATTGTTGAAGGTTCATTTGGTGTGAGTTTTGTCTTCTTGAACAATATTTGTCCTTTAGAGAAGTTTATAGGACATGTTTAGCGATCGCTGCACAGACTCGATGATCGTTGAAACTAAATAAAAATAGAACTAAGTATTTTTTCCGCTAAGTATAAAGAATCATCATCAAATCACTGAGAGAGTTTGGATCACCAGATAGACCTGGAATGGTTGAGCTTGGTCTAGTCGGTATTGAGGAGTGGGACCCGTGTGAGGTTAGACTCTAGGACCGTGAGAGAGTATCATGTTGAGTCAGACTCAGGGACTTATGATTTTTTGATGCCATTTGGTATTGCAGAGGTGAACTTGCTTAGAGTTGGACTCTAGGACCAATGGATCGATTTTTATTGCTTTAGGTGAGAAGTTTTTATGTTCTCAATATATATTGTAGTGAGTGGTCAACAAGTCATGGTTTTGAGAGCTTGCAATGGTACCCTATTGGGTCATATACATAGTTAGTAGCATGCAGTAGAACTCTATTGAGTTGTATACGAAGCTAGGTCTTGTGGCGGTGCTCGTTGGAGCTGTATATGGAGACCGGTGACTTTTGTGGTGAACTCATCTAGAGGATGAGTATAAATCTTGGTTACCCTCGGGGCCTACGGTGGTACTTACTGAAGTCATATATTGAGCTTGGGTCTTACGGTGGTACTAAGTAGAGTCATATACAAAGCCCAATGACCTTGAGAAAAACTCGGGAAGATTGGCTTACTTTGTGTTTTGCCACCATCGATGGGAAATGGGTCTCCCTCATCACCGAAAGGTATTCTTTTAGGTATTGAGTTTTATCCATGTTTTTTATGACATTTTGAGTATGGATTGCTATTCATAATATGTGGTTTTGGGTATTGCACCTTTTCTATGTTTTGGGTTTTTTTGATAATAGAGTTTTATCCATGTTTTCAGTATTTGAATATTAAATATTATTCACGTTATAGGTTAGATTTGGATTTGGTCATATCTTAAAAGGGTGTTTTGGTTAATGAATTTTCATCACGAAAATCTAGGTTTTGGGAAAGATGTTGCTTTTATCTTAATTATATTTCATTTTAGGAATTGTGATTCAAATAGCAGTATTTAAGTTCTATCATTTTACTTTAAGATGAAAACTACTTGAAATCACTAGGCATTAAGCCTAACTCTTTTTATATGTTGGTTGTGCATCAGGTCCTGGTGGGGAATGGTACTAACTGCATTGTGATTAATTGAATGCTAGTTAAAGGCAGAAAAAGGATATGTTATATTTGGGGATGTCTACCATATTTTGGAGATTGCGACTATTGTTGGGTTTTAAAAACACCCGACCCGACCTTAGCATAGACTTTATGTAAGGTTTGGCTTTCATTTTTTGATGTTAAATCTACAATATCTATTTCAGATAATGATGTATTGATATGGATTTATCCTTTATTTGATGTATTATCGAAAATTTTAAATTAGTCGCTCTTTTAAGATTTTAGGGTTTTACACAAGAAGAATCTAAGAATCAGTTTAAAAAACTCACAAGGTATTTATCATACTAAGAACACTCACAAAGGATGCAAGCACTAGTATTTATATTCATCACACTTAATATGGTTTACCAACTACGTGCAGTGTCACATGAAGGTTTAATGGACTAAGGACGCTTGTTTTTCTTGTCCTTCCATAGGCCATCTTTTTTTAACTGACATGTAGTTAATTGTGTACAAGAAGTAGTGTCCATACCATGAAAAGATAGGATACATTTTTTCTAACACACAGAGTATGGATGGACATGATTTTAGTGAGTGTTGATAGAGGCTTCCAAAACAAGTTTCACCTTTAGCTCTAAATAATTAAATGCTAAGTAAACATACTGGATAACGTTGTTTAGTTTCTACCTTGATTAATATAGTGGATGTAGACACTGAGGAACACCGAGTCGCTTTAGCTTTTCCTTGTCTATGTACTCAACTTATCTTCAGCTACATGAACTTCGTTGTAACTTCAGTAGTCATGATCTCCACTTAACATGATCATGTTTCACCCTGGTTGAACATTAAATGTTTATATGAGCACTGGACATTCTATAAGTATAAACCTAATCGTTAAAAAATGTTAACACTGAAAAAGATCAAACTTTTCTTACAATTGTCCTAAAATATCATCTCAAAACACTTGTAGGAAGAATAACAATATTTTTTTGAATAAACCTTCCCAAACAAGAGCGCTAGGTCATATTTGACAGGGAAAAAAATTCCTATTACCCCTTATTTCCTTCTCATGATGTCGACACGTCATCCTTTTCTCTTTCACACTACTATTTGATTTATGTATGCACTCCCTACATTTACATATTGGTCCCTACCATTATACATGTCAAAATTTGATTGGAGAAACACAAAGAAAGGTAATAGGTATTTTTTTGTCAATATGAGTAAATTACACTTTTGGTCCATATGGTTGCCACCCACTAGTAACTCTAGTCCCTATTTTAAAATAATAACAATTTTGGTCACAATGGTTGCCATTTTGTTTCCGTTTTAGTCCGTCAGACTAGCTTCTGTTAAATAGGTTCATTAACTCGGGGGTACTTCCATCTCTTTACTTTTTCCACTTTTTAAATAAAATTTCAACTTCAACAAAAATCCTCTGGTGATTCTCAACTTCTGGTTATTTTCTCTGACAATTCTTCACTTCATGCAAAATTCTAAAACAAATTCAGATCTAAAATAAAAAACTCAAATCCCTAAATTCAAAATAAAAAAACATTAAATGAAAAATCAAGCTCATTTCCAATATCAAAAACTCAAATCTAAAATCAAATCCTGATATCCAAATTTAAATCAAAACCCTAATTCCTAAATTAAAGGCATGTCTAAAATCAAAACCTAATTCGATAAGAAAACCCATATGCAAAATCAAAACCTAATTCCAAAATAAATAAACAAACCTACAATAAGCATCGATCTGAACGAGTTACAATGATGATTTACGAAGGAAATTTCTAAAACAAACCCAATAGGGAGACGATGGTTGCAAGTCAGGAAAGATGCAGGATTTTTCATCGGAACTTTCAACAGAGAAGGAGGTTTTTGAGGCCAAACCTTTCAGCAAAGTGTGAATGGTTTTTGAGGTCGAAGACGATGGTTTTTTACGATGGTTTCAACCCATATATGTTGTAGGTGATGTTTGAAGAAAAACATATGATTGCTTGAAGAAAAACCCCATAGAAAACCCCCTTCAAGCACCCACTTCTGAAGCTGGGGGATGGCGTTGGTCTCCTTGAGAGATACTGACGAGAACAAAGATGGAGGTGGAGGTCGAGGATTCACCATCGCAGGTGATTGTTCAAAAAAATTTCCACTTTCTTTCAATCATGTATCTAATTATATTATTTATTGTTAAAAATTAATAATATATATTTTGGTTATCTTTAATCATATTAAATATTTTTATATTATTATTATCATCATCATTATTCAATATATTTTACGATGAAAAATCTCATATAACAATTTAAATTTGTTTCTGTAAGCTATATAAATTAAACTTATATTTCTTATGTTTTATTATTGTCAAAATATCAATAAATTTTTTAATTATTAGTCTTTTTTGAAAAATTATGTGATAACCAGGTTCTGGTTATGCACGTGAGATAATTTTTATGTGATTGCCTGATTATGTGATCACGTGAATATCTGATTAATTGTTTAAATTAATCATGTGAATACATGCTTACATGAGATTAGTATGTGACTGTGTGTATATTTTCATGCATGAAATGATGGTGAGAAAATATGTGTATGTGTATGCATGTTTTATGTGTATATGCATGAAAGTTGGTATGCATACATATGGTTGTGCATGTGTGTGTATATTCATGGGGGTGTTATAAACGAAATTTTATATTTTTTTCTATCAACCGCCTTCCTTTTTAAGGAAGGATATAAAAAGGAGATCCGTGAAAAGGAATGGGTTTCGGGCTATTTTCGGAAAGTTAAGAAGGGAGTGAATCTGTGTGAAATTTTTACTGTTTTGGAAACTGAAGATTTGGGGATCAAAAGTAGAAGTTGATGTTATCTGCTGTTTTATTCTTCAAAACTCTTTCTTTGCAAAGGTGAGTTTTACTCCATACAAACAACCTTTGAATCTATTTTTATTATTGGTTTTGCATTTATTTACATTGTTGTGTTATGAATTTGGTTTTAAATTCTTGACGATCTTTATTGACCGATGAGGACTTATATCGGACATAATAGTGTCCAATGAGGGCTCCTCACCGGCAAAGCCTTGGTCGGTGAAGAAATTACCATGTTAACTTCTTGTCTGATGAGGTCTCTTATCGGACATAGCCTTGTCCGATAAGAACTCTTTACCGGACATAGTGTTGTCTAGTTAGTTACTCATCGCTCATTGTATTGTATGGATTTAATGTTTGAAGTGGCTAAGTGTTGACCGGTTTAAAGTTATTATCGGACAAGCCTTGTCCGTTGAAGATGCTCATCAGACAAAGCCTTAAACTGTTTAATTTTGTTGTTAAGTGTTAGCCGATGAGAATGTATCTGGACAATATGTTGTCCGATAAGAGGGTATCCAGACAATGTGTTGTCCAATGAGAAGGTATCCGCACAATGTGTTGTCCGATGAGAGGGAATCCTGACAGGGTGTAACCGGTGAGCATGTTTTCCCTTTTCAAGTGTTATCAGATAGTGTTGTCCGATAGGGTTGACCGATGAGGAGAGTTTATTGGCCATTGTATTAGCTGATAAAGGGGATTATTACCCATAACTTGTGTTTTAAATTATGGTAATTCAAAATTGTTGTTTAAACAGTTTTAAACTGTTTTATATTGTGAAAAGGGTATTTTGTATATTTTTAAATGAGATATGTGAACGGAGAAAAGATACTAATGTTTTCTTTCAAGACGTGTGTGACGTAATTATGTTTTGAAAGAAATACTTATTTGAGAAATGTTTCTTCCGGATGTGGTGACGTAAGTCTGTTCTAGTATGGAACTAGGTTTCTTCCAGACGTGGTGACATAAGTTTGTTTTGGTATGAAACCATGTCTTGAGTTTATCAAATGTTTCTTCTTAATGTGGTGACGTAAGTCTGTTCCGGTAATAAAATATGTTTTTAGATGTTTCTTCAGGGCGTGTGTGACATAAGTTTGTTATGATATGAAACCATGTTTTGAAGAGGAAATAAAGGTGAAATATCAAGGAAAGGTATACATACGGATATAAGGGTGGCATTTGTGGGTGTGTTAATTTTTGTATGGGGTTGTTCGGTAACAGCTTAATGAGTTGCAGAGTAGATATGGCTGATTCGCACAGCCATATCTATGTGTTCGGTAGGAGCTTAATCGCTCAGCCAATAGCTGAATCGGTCACCTGAAAATTGAAGGTCCTATCCACTTAGCCAATTAAATTACATTTATTTCCCTATCTACCCTCTCCTTAATTTTGAAGAAAATGTACTTTTCCAGCCCATTGCTTCTCCTCCATAAAGCTACTGCATCTTCTCCTCCATAAACCCATCTTCTCCTCCATCGATCTCTACCGCCAAAAAATCGTTCTCCAAATCGAAGGTATGTCATCGATTCTTCATCTATCTTCTTCGAGTGCATCTTTGTTTATGAATGTGCATCTCTATTTACGAGTTCATCCCAAAGGCCAGATATGAATGTGCATCTCTGTTTACGATTGCTCCATCTTGTAAAGAAAAAAATGCACATATATGAATGTTTATGATTGATAAACACATCCAGATCTGATATTTTGTTTATGAATGTGCATCTCTGTTTACACATTTGGTTTATGAATGTGCATTTGATATTCTGTTTATGATGGATAAACACATCCAGATCTGCAACTAGATTGCTCCATCTTTACATTGTTAGTTAACTGCTCAAATATATGTTGCCCAATAAATAAACAATTTACCTACTCCATTCAATTTTTATGTGTCAGCACCTCCTGGAATTTATAGACTATTAGAAAATTCCAGATGGGTACATCAAGTATGCACATTGGGTTTTGAAAATTCCAGATGGGTACATCCATTCCATTTTGAGTTTTGAAAGATTTTTACCATGGCTCCATTTTGTAGTATAACTTCAACCTTGGGTGGAAAGTATACAAATTATTTTATTGACTTGTTTTTATTATAAGGACTTATTAATGTTGTTTTGATTATAACATTTAACTCATATAATTATGTTAATCAAGTTGTTTTTATTTAAAAAAAAACTTGTGAATTGGTTTTTTTTTGTAATTATAAGTCATTTGTTCAACATTTTCATCAAACTGTTGTTTTATTTAGACAAAAATAAAGACTGGGGGTAAAATAGTCATTTTTGACATTCAGATTGTTTATTCAGCACAACAACCGAACAACAACTTATCTGTTAATATACAGACAACTATATCAATACAGACAACTATATCCATACAGGTCTTAACAGAAAACGAATCGAACAGCCCCTAACTCTTGTTATTATATCTATAAGGTACAATAATTCTAAATCAACATTTATCTGTGACTTGATGACTTAGAAATGTTTTTCTTATTGAAATGATAACATTAATGTTATGGAGAAAGCGAAAACGGCTTATAGCCAGATGCATTAATTGCTGTGATTTCAAATGATTTTGAGGTAACATATTTTGAGTATTTCAAAAGGTAGTGATTTGAAATAAAACCCAAAGGGTCGTTGGTTATTATTTGATCAGTTCTTACTTAAATTTAAATTAAAAGCTTTTGACAATAACTAAGAACTCTGGTGGTTGTTATTTATTTTTGCTCTTCCATAACCATGGGGATTGAGACCATAAGCTCTAAATCAGTTGTGACTGGTAAGCTTGAGAGTTGTATTTCAGATGTCTGTAAGAACATGAGTGGTTAATCTTCTTATGCCGTAAGATTATTTTATAACTTGGAGTTTTGTTTACTGAAGTTATATTTGATATAAAGTGGTTGATTATCTCAAACAGGTTTTGGTGATCTTCACCTGTAATTGCAAAACAAGGGTATCTCACTAGACCTCCTGGTCTAACCCTCATTTTGTGTTTTTAAATATGCATTGCAGGAACAGAAGGGTCTCGGGATATTAAAGGGAAGGGGAAAATATGATTATTTTCCTAATGTATTTCTCTGATGTTTGAAGACCAACCTGTTGAATGATATATTTTGAAGATACATGTTGTTATACATGTGACAGTGCAAAGATATTCTTTTGAAATTTTTGAGTTGTAAATCCTGTATATAAAATTCTTGTACTAGTGGGACCTTTGTGGTATAAATTGTATTTCTTTTATATAAAGTACATGTTATATGCAAATGTGAAAGTTTGAGATGTTACAAATTATTAATTAATTCATATTTCTATTGCTAACAATGTTTTGGTCTTATTCTTTTTATATGTAACGGTTATTTAAAGTTATCAATTGATGTGATAAATTTTTTAAACCTCATAATTAATTTTACTAATCGATAACTTTAACAAGTTCATTATGTTTTCTAACATGCAAGAGTGGTAATTTGTAATAATGTTACAAATGTGACATAGAAAATGCATGTAATAAATGTCGCTTAAACCTAATATTTGTATAAAGGTTTATTTTTGTTACTAATTATTTTAATATAATAAAATGTGTTAACGACTTGTTTTGATTATACCGTTAGAAGTATATAATTGTTTCAAACATTTTTTTTTTATAAATAAATTACAGTTATGATCTAACTTATCAACTAGGTTTCATTAAACATAATTATTAATCGTCAAGATTTTCGGCCACCAAAACATAGACCTAAATGGATGCACTTGCCTGCTCGTGAACACGATATCTTAATTAATCAGTTAGATTGGTGTTCATTAAGACATAGGTAAACTACTTCAGGCTCTATCACCCAATTTTGGTTCCAGGTTCTCGTCAACCATTGTTGTTAACCGTCCATGCTTTTGGTCTCACCCAATGAGCCTCGCCGCGATTCCTCAGTGGATTAACATATATAGCTGGATTTTTCTTAAGAAACTTGTCCTACACCATCACTTGGTCTTCCAACAATTTAAACATATGTATGGCTGCATATATGTGTATTGTGTATATATATATATATATATATATATATAGGAACACTAGCTAGCTCATAACTTTTACAAGCAAAACACTTCTTGAAGACTAAAAAAATCCATGTATAATTAAATCCTTTGGATAATACAAGAAAATATGTGGGGAGAAAAAATTAATATATGGAAATTACATATGAATTATATAATTCATCTGTTATGCAAGGGATTGGAACCTGTTTTGACCTTCCTCTTGTAATCATTAACAAAAACGACTGCATCCATATCATCATCTTCTCCATTGTCTTTCATTTGGCATTCGAAACCAGGAGATGTACAGTCATTAGGTGATGGAGCAGATCTTTGAACAGAAGATGATAAAGCTTCAAACTGTAGCACCAGCAAAAGGAGAGAGAAGCAGATGAATGGTGTTCTTGTGGTACCCATTTTCAGGGGTAATATATCTCAGATTTTGAGTGTTTTTTCTTCTCTCTCTTCTCGGGTAAGGAATTTGGATCATGTAATTTTCTGGGTATTTGGGGTTATAAATCTAAACTCATAGTTTCAAGGATGCTTGAGCTCTATATAAATTTGTAGGGGGGAGAGAGAGTGGAAATTGAGTGGTAGTTCTTCTTTTCATGCTTTATATTTTTCTAATTATGAATTTAAATGAAAACACTCATTGGTCTCATATTTATATTATTAGTGAAATATTGTAAATTACAAATCCCCTTAAAAATTCTTAGACAATTGTGTCATGATGGACTGATTTCACTACAATAAAATCGGGTTTA
The DNA here is from genome assembly GCF_001531365.2 of Cynara cardunculus var. scolymus. Lineage (NCBI taxonomy): Eukaryota > Viridiplantae > Streptophyta > Magnoliopsida > Asterales > Asteraceae > Cynara > Cynara cardunculus. The sequence continues at coordinate 28,316 of NW_020201996.1, forward strand.
TAGGACACTACTAGATTCTAAGTGTCCTAATAGACCTCTTTATAGGACTTAGTTTATAGGACCAAAAAAATAAAGTGTCATATCTAAAGGTGTTGTAATAAGTTTATATGACATTTTTGACGTCGTAATAAGTTTTTTATGACACTTTTAATATAAAGCATCTTATTATCAACTTTATAGGACATTATTTGAAAAATTGTCCTATTAAAACAAATGTCCTATAAAAAATTGAGTTTATAGGACACTTTCTAAAAAATGTCCTATAAAGTTGCTAGTGTGACACTTTGTATTAAAAATGTTCTAAAAAACTTGTTAAGACGTCCAAAAGCGTCATATAAACTTATTACAACACCTTTAGATAAGACGTTTTATATTTTGATCCTATAAATTAAGTCATGTAAAACGGTCTATTGGGACGCTTAGAGATCGAGGATATCCTATAAACCTAATTTTGTTGTAATGTTTATAAGATTTAGATTTATAAGCCTAAGCAATTATGTTTTTTATATAAAAATGTTACGTGAAATTTATATGATGGTTTAAGACGTGTTGACAATTTTTTTTTATGAAATTAAGTTCTTTTGATTTTTTAATAATACGTTTTTTTTATCTATTTATAGGGGAAAAAATTAATAATATATTTATTAAATACTTTCATATTAAATTATAATAAATATGATATTCTAGTTTGAAATTGTTGAAAAAATATTCTAAGACTTCAAAAGTATTCTGTAAATTTATTATAATAATTTACGTAAGACACGAACAAGTATTTGTTAAATTTTATATAACAGTTTATTAAAATAATTAAATATTTTGACATTCTACAAATATGATTTTCTTGTAATGCTTAAAACAATTAAAATTGATGGGGTTGTTTGGTATTTATATCCATAAATTACTTAAAAGGCACCAAAACAAAGAGTACTTATCCGGTTTTAAATATGTTATTGCTTTTTTTTTAAATTCATATGTGACATCCAATACAACATGATACCATCAAAATTTTCAGATATATAGCTTTTGTCTTATAACAAATAATCTCTAATTATTTTGTCAATTTGGCCACAATTCAACTCATATTTTTGTTAGATGCAAATCAATTTTATTTTCTTACCCTTATCCCAATTTCCATCTTTTATTTTCTATTTTTATTTTTTGTATGCATTATTGTCTCCAAAGTTCAAAAGAATTTCATGGCTTACAGACATGATTTAGGGGGTGTTTGGGATTGCTTATAAAACAACTTATTGACTTATTCTAGTGTGACACCAATAATAAACATTTTTGAGTGTTTGGATAAACAACTTATACCGGTGCTAAACCGGTAATAATGAGTTTTTGAAAAAGTTAAATCATTCTAACTTATAATAAGTTGATAAAGATTTTTATAGAAAAGCATAAGTGGTTTCTAATAAGCAAAATCCTAAACACCCCCTTAACAAATTAAATATATATACATTGAAAAGAAAACTTGTTGAGTCTAAAATGTTGTATTCAAGTCCTTGTGCTTATTGTGTTTTAACATGCTTTCTAAGGTAGTTTGTTCCTTGTAATTGGTAGGTATAAATAGGTTGTTTTGTTAGTTTCCTTAGTTGGCAGTTGTTAATCATTCCTTAGCAGTTAACAGATTGTACATAAGATCATAGAGAGAGAGAGAGAGCTCAAGAACTTGTACTCAAACTCATATCAATACACTTGCCGACATAATCATGTCTACATATTTGTGTTCTTGATTACTGTCAAATCTAGCTTCATCGCTCAATGAATGTTCTTGATGAGCGATAAGGGTTGTTCATCATCCAATGAAGATTTGAAGTATTAAGCGATGAAAGTGAAACTACCCACCATGCAAATAATAGTACGAATTCACAGAATAATATCATACATTACCAACTGTTCCACTGTAAAATCATAATACATTCCAAAGTATGTTTACATGGCAAGAAAAAGTATGGATTAACAAAAACTTTATCAGTTATAACACTTTCTTTTTAATAAGACTTCTTTACATTTTTCCCTTGCCTTTATCTTGAGATGGTGGATGGCCTGCAAAACAGATTAGTACAATAATTGAGTGTTAAACCAAAAGGGTCTAGTGATAATATTTCTCTCATACAAATCATATCTTATTTCAAAGTCCAAGATATACCAAACCTGGATCTTAATATAGCATTTCATCATTCATCTATCGCGGTTACACCGTTATTTCATCAATCTTCCGGAAGTAATTATGAAATTCGTAGTCTTGTCCGGACAATAATATATCCGGAGAGGAGGTTTTTCCCAGACATGATCTTATCCAGACAACACTGTGTCCGGAAAAGGGTTACACGGTTATGTCCGGACATTGCCTTGTCCGGTGTTGGTTCCTAACCAATTCTAACCATCGTCGTTGGCGCATGTTGAAATATTTCTGATGAAACAAATGTTGTAGACTCTTATGATCTGTGAAAATCTGACATTTCGTTCTATATAAGTAATGCCTCCAAAATTTTAAAGTGAACACTACAGCTGCTAATTCCATATCATGAGTAGGATATTGCTTTTCATGATCCTTTAACTGCCTTGAAGCATAAGCAATTACTTTCCCACGTTGCATCAACACGCAACCCAAACCCATCTTCGAGGCATCACTATAAACCACAAAATCTTCCATTCCATCAAGCAAGGATAGAGTTGGTGCACTGCATAATTTGTCTTTTAACATTTGAAAATCCTGAGCTTGATCCTCTTCCCATTCATACTTTACGTTCTTCTTTGTCAACTTGGTTAATGGAGTACCTATACAAGAGAAGTCTTGTATAAACTTGCGATAATACCCTGCCAACCCAATAAAACTTCTGATTTCGGTAAGGGTCTTTGGCGCTTCCCATTTTTAATGGCTTCTATTTTAAGAGGATCTACCTTGATGCCCACTTCCAAAATAACATGGCCTAGAAACTGAACCTCTCGCAACCAGAACTTACATTTTGACATCTTAGCAAACAACTTTTCTTGTTTCAATAATTCCATAAGTAGTTTTAAATGGTGAGCATGCTCTTCTTTTGATCGAGAGTATATCAGAATATCATCAATAAAAACAATCAAAAATTTATCAAGATATGGGCGACATACTCAATTCATCATATCCATAAATGATGCAGGTTCATTTGTAAGTCCAAATGACATAACTAAAAATTCATAGTGCTCATAACGTGTATGAAATGTTGTTTTCAACACATCTTCGCCCCAAATCTTCAGCTGATGATAACCGGACCGTAAATCAATCTTTGAGAAGTAAGTAGCCCCAATCAATTGATTAAACAAATCATCAATTCTTGGAAGAGGATACTTATTTTTTTATCGATAATTTATTCAATTCCCGGTAATCAATGCACATTCTCATTGACCCATCCTTCTTCTTGACAAATAATATCGGCGCACCCCAAGGAGAGATACTTGGTCGAACAAAACCTTTATCTAGTAATTCTTTCAGCTGTGACATCAACTTCTTTAATTCAGATGGAGCTAGACTATACGATGCACGTGCAACTGGCGCCGCTCCAGGCAATAACTCAATCTGAAATTCTATTGGTCGATTACGGGGTAAACTTGTCAAGTATTCTAGAAATACTTCCAGAACTCTCTTACAACTGGAATATCCTCCATCTTATTTTTTTCTTTTTTCACATCAATTGCATAAGCAAAAAAACTAACACATCCTTTCTGTATGTACTTCCAAGCCTTTAAAACAGAGATAAGGCTGGAATAACGATCCTGCCTGTCACAATAGATTATCGGTCCCTTCCCTGGTAAATTTATATGAATCATCTTTTCATTGCAGACTATATTAGCTTGATTTTTAGCCAATGAGTCCATGCCCACGATTATATCAAACTCTCTTAAGGGTATGGGAAATAATTGTATGGGTACCTCACACCCTTCTATATTTATGGAACAATCATCAAGAACTTCTTTAACTGATACTTCACTATCGTTTGTTGTTTCTACTATCGATACCTCTTCTAACCCTTTAAATTCTAAGCATGTGCAACTAATCAACGATGGTGATACGAAAGAACGATTTGCACCAGAATCAAATAAAACTTTGGCACATACTAAATTAACAAAGAATGTACCTGTCACCAATTCAGGATACTCCCCGTTGTGGAGACTGTCCTTATTAAAATGGATGACGTCCATAAAGGCATGCCTCTCAGAGATGAAGTTTATGCTGACCTCTCAGCTGTCAAAGCTGAAGTTAAAGAGGTCAAAGAATAGCTCTCTTCGGTGCAAGCATCCATATGCACCAACGCTGAGGCCATCTCTGCTCTAGCCAGCAAGGCCGATGAAGCGAATGCCCAACTTTCCAGGCATGGTGAGCTGATGCTTCAAATACTGAACCTCCTTTAACATCCAGTACCAGCACCAACACCGTCATTCACAGTAATAGACCACCTCTAGCTGAATCAAACTCTTTAGTGCAGTCTTCTTCAAGCCCGAGCGTTGACAAAGCTTGAAAATATGGTGTAAATCTTGACAAAAACTCTTGACAACTTTTTTGATTATCATGCTGATGACAAAGAGGGGGAGATAGAGTTAAATGTTGTTGTTGCTGCTATCCCAATGACTCAAACTGAAGTTGAAGTTCCTAGAGCCACATCTAATGAAGTTGAGGTCGTTGATGAAAATCCAACTTCCCATGAAGCTCCTGAAGTTGAGGTTGTTGACGAAACCGTCAGAGCTGATGTTGAAGCTCGTGACGAAGACCTTCCTATCAGCTATGCAGCTGACGTTGTTGATAAGGAATATGATGATGAAGACGATGATTCTCCCACCCTTCCTAATGCAAGAAAGGATCTTGATGATGTTGATGATGAAGATGACGATGATGATGACTTCACCATTCAGTACCAGAAACTCGTCAGTGCCGTGAAAGGAGTCTCTCTCAGGGATTCTACATCCCAGGGGGAGAAAAAGAAAGAAAAAGAGATGGAGATATCCGAGAAGTACCAGAACACCAAATCGAAAGACAAAGGTGTTCCTAAAGAAGGAAACCTCAAGGTACTCTACAAACTTGTTGAGCCTTTAAGTATTGAATCCTCTAGGTTTGCCATCGTTACTTCTTTCTGTCAACTTTATTCCATCCCCTTTACTACCTGCGATCGGCTAGAGGAATGGGTATCTGAAAACCCGACCTCCTACCGACCAACAGATGTCTCAGCTGAAGCAGTCACTCAACCAAACTAGAGTAAAAATCCCTTTTCGTACATCTAGTTGTGGTGAGTTTGACTTTCTATCTGAAGCTGAAAGACTCGAGGCACTCAAGGATGAGGAAGAACTCAAACTTCAACGACAACAGACTGAGGACATCATAAAGATGGTGAATGTTGTTAAGGTCCATGCTAAGTTGTTTTCCATTGTAGAAGCTGAGCATGAAAAGGCGATGAAGCTGGTCGATCGAGACAAAAAATGGAGCAAAGATCGTCTAAACAAGAGAATCAGTTCTCATTCTATTTCAAACGTCACAATCAATGGATGGATGAAAGACGATGGACTTCTAGTCTCAATGCTCATCACTAGATGTTGTCACAGAGTATCCTTCCTACCTAGGTCAGTATGGCTACAATGAATGGTTGGAGATCCGCCAAGCCATTCAATTCTTAAAGTCAAGGCACAAGCCGATTATTGAAGACATCATCAGCGAGCTGATCAAGAAGATGTCAAAATACGTTGTTGTATCTATAAAGCCATCACTGAAGAAAGGTGGAAGAAGAAGACCTTCAAGTCCTAATGACGGACCAACCCTGAGGAATAAACATGAAACAAAGTTCTCCTTGGACGAAGTTCTGAAGGATTCGAAGAAGCCAGACATCTCAATGCTAAACCTCTCCTTGCCAGCGAAGGGTCCTTACATACCCAACACTATGCACCTCAACCCTGAGTTAGGATTTATTTTCCTTGACTATGAAGGCGAACACAGCTTCCAGAGAGTGTCTAAGCTAAATCTTTGTCCAATGGAACATCTTGCTTATATCAGATATTGGTTGAACAATGATATATATGGTGAAATGATAGACCGCAAGATCAGAAAAGAATTTCAAAGTTGAAAGGAGCTTGGAGAAGAAGTACCTCGCTACATCAACTTCAGCGACCTAGATTAGTTATGAAATTATGTCTTGTAATTTTGTCTTTCATCGTATGTCTTTTGTATCTATGTCTTTACTTTCAGTGTACAACTTATTTTTTGTATCTCTAAAAATGTACTAACTGAAACACTTGTAATTTCTCCTTTGAATGAATATAAGTATTTCATCAGCATCATTGAAAAAGATTCATGAAAAGAGTAATAGGGACATATGTCTATGAGTTCCAATATTCTCTTATAGTCACTGACAATCTTTAGTCAGTGACATGCTTTCAGTTTCAGTTTCCCTTCTTGTACTTTTTTTTAAACTTGTAACTTAAGAAAACTTATAAAGTAAAAACTGATTCACTGAAAAATATCCCAAAATAGTTAAAAGGAACATGTAAATTTTCTTAATGTTGCTTTGTCATCATCAAATAGGGGGATATTGTTGATCCTCTCTCTCTCATTGCTTTGATGATAATCCCCTTTACCTTTCGCGATATTTCTGTTCTTTCAGTTCCAGCAATCATCACTAAGTCTGTTAAGTGATCGCTAAAACATGTATTGTAAATCCTACAACGACAACAATACTTCAAGAAGACAAAACTCATACCAAAGAAACTTCAATAAAAGTCGAAGAATTAAATTGAGGATTAGTGACTGGTGCGTTTGTGATATAAAGCGGTATTCAGTGATTACAATCTGCTCAACATATGTGTGAAGACTGCCCAAGCCTCAGCGAATGCTGATGAGACCTTTAGTGTTATTCTAGCATTCATCGATCAAAGCTTGTTATGCAAGATTGTTTTTGTCTTGTCCTTCCACACACAAAGAACAAACCCATACCCTTTCTAGAGTACAGTACCACACAGAGCTGACTAGTCGACTCTAGTGCCCACCAACTCCACGAAAGGATGTTTGCTCATGAATAGACAATTGTACTATTCACTGTAGCACTTTCCTCCTAAAACTTGACGCTTGTTCAAACCCTTCTGATTTGCATTTAATGCAATGGGTATAAATAGATGAGTGCTCTCTCCATGCAAAGAACACATGCATACACGCACACATCTTAAAAAAACACTTACGCTTATCTTCAAGCATGTTAGAATCATTCTCAATAATTCTAAAGTTCTTACCCAAGAAGAACATCTTTCCTTCTTTATCTTTTCAGCAAATCTTTTCTATTTTGCTAAGTATATCTGTGTGTAAACTTAGATTGTTTTAGATATGTTATCTTTACCTTGTTTATTTCCGCAAACAATCTACAAAATATATGTATTGATCTTTCTATATCAATATATATTTTTAAATACGAAAGTTTTCCGTATCTGTATTCATCCCATCCTTCTACAAACTGCTCGTTTAAAACTCTTTTAGACCCGGCTGGGACCAACAAAATCCATCTTTTATCTAGGTTCATATCCATCTCATAATTTAATGACAAGGGTAAATATGTAATTTTAGTTTGTATGTAACTCCCATATAATTAATTGGGAGTTATTAAATCAAAAAATTCCCATAATTGTTGTTGATTTACTATTGATCTTGTTTTTCTATAATACTGATTTATCTTTCTATAATGTTCTTAAATTTGTGATTGTTAAAGGAAACCCGATATATCGTTCAAGCTAATATGGATAAACCCATTGGAAAATAACTCAACAACAATGGGAAGGTTAAAATGGTTTACGATAACAATCAGACTTCGAGTTTCGGAAGTGAAAACAATAATCAAAGCGTTTGTATTGGTAATGAATTAATATGTTATTGTATTCATTTAATTGAAATTATGTTGATTACGATGTTTTTGTGTTGTTTATAGTTCATATTGTGTTGATAGTTTTTTCTTTAATTATTACTACGAGCCCAATTCATATGTTCAAATGGAATGAGTTCATCGTCAACTTAATTTGTTATGCAATCCAATTCTAATAACCATTCGGCTCCATCAGTTGCTTGTGATGCTTGACCTACCATAGACTGCAACTAGTGTTCATATACATTCAGGTGTGCTCATATATGTTCTAGTAGGGACATGAATCAAGACATCTAATATTGAGTTTATAATTTTTGTTAGTTTATTATCGATCTTATTTTTTTTTTATGATATTGATTTTTCTATCTATAATGTTTTTGAATTTGTGATTGGTAGAAGAGACCCAGTAGTAACAGGGGCGGATGGCCTGTTGGGCCTTTAGGGGCCCTGGCCTCTGTGCTTTTTTCTTTCTTTCTAGATAGTAGGATATGTTTGGTCCATAGCTTATGTAGTATACACAAAAATTGGGCAACCCCTCCACTCTTCATCCAGCGACACTGACGACGAGGAGGAGAGTACGAGAACGAGACGACTGCGAACATCGACGACGACAGGCAGCGGCAGCGAGCGATGACAGGCAGCGACAGACAGGGAACCAGCACTCAGTCCTCCCGTCTCCAACAGTGCTCTCGACAACGGTAAGTACTTCTGTAACCTGTTCTCTGTTCCGCCTTATGTTGGTGGTTTTGGGATGGTGGCAGCATCACCGATGGTGGTGTTTGACTCAATAAGGTCTAAATTTGGGTGATTTAGGTGATTTACTGGCATTTGACTCAATAAGAAGAACATACACCAGCATCCCCTAGAAGTCTAGAACCGTTTCTATGGAAATTAAGGTCTAAATTTAGGTGATTTAGGTGATTTACGTCTAAATTTATTGAAGAATCGAAGCAGGTTTCTTACAAGGTTATAAGAGACGATAATGGGAATGTCAAGTTAAGTCTAAATTTGTTTGCTTAATGCCTAATTGATATTTTGATTGTTTGCTTTGAATCCTTGAGTTGATTTATTGGAAGCAACATATATATGTTCCACATCACATGTAGTTATAGAACCACTTCTGTTTTTCGGTCTTGCACTTAAGAGATTAAGGAGAGTAGTTTTACCACCACCAGATGGTCCCATTAGAGCCAATACCTCTCCAGGTTGCACACAACCTGTTATTCCTTGTAGTATAAATTTCTCTGAATTATGATCATCATATCTCTTTCCTTTACTTGATATTGTGTATTTCACATCCTCAAACTGCATACACACACACACACAGACATATATATATATATATATATATATATAATTTACATCATGCCTATAAATCCATCCAATTGTTTAAGAAACTGTGACTAATCACTGATCCACACAGATCCGAAGACCTTTTTTTGTCACTCAAAGATTGTTGCTTCTTTCTCCAAGACCTGTGTTGGCATAGAAAGTGTAGGTTATACAAGGATAATACTAACAAAATACAAGGCCTAAATGAAATATCAGAAAGGAATCTAGTAGTAATACAAGGAATACTAACAAAATACAAGTTTACAGTTGTCAAGTTTTCTAGAAGATCATCCAGGTCTTTGATGGGTTGTAGTTGGGCTATAGGGGATGACTTAAGAACTGATGGCTAAGGAGGAACAAGGGATCCTCAGTGTATCATAGTCTGAAGGGTCYTTAGTGTATTTTTCCTTTTCTTTTCTCACGTGCTTGGACCACTAGCCCCTTTTTTTGGGAGCAAACTAGCTCCCACTTGTTTATTGGGCAGGTGCTTGTCTTACTTGGGTCGTTTTCTATCGTTTCTCTGCATTTGATCCCTATTATTCCCTTTTTTTACTCCATCTTCAACCCATGATATATTTTCAGATTACGAGTAGGATCATATTTAGGCTAAGCTTTCTTCTTGGGTAACAAATATATATTTTAATTTAGTGTTTGGCTGCAAAATTAGGTTGGGGACACACAATCAAACCAAGTGAACACATACTGAATTATCAATACAATTTCAACACACAATGCATGGAATCATCTCTTAAGGTCCATACGGTTTGTAATCAAGTAAATGTTATGTATCATGATGCTCGTCTTTACTACTTGTTGCAAATATAATAGTGAGATCATGCTATTACCACCAACGAAACGAATGAAATGTGTATAAAGATTAGAAAGAACAATTTAATTAATAGATGATTCGTGTTGTAGTTCATCCGGGTGGTCTCTACTAATGTCCCCCGGTTATATATCTCACTAATCGATCTTCAACACCAAGTTATCCTTTAAGGATTATTAAAACAATTATCAATTTTTGGTTTCTCGAGGCTTTAGCCTAAATCAAATACACTATAAAACATGACTTGCATAAGAAAAGATTTAACTGGCATAGAGTAAAAGATAAGTGTGTCCGATTGGATAACCCCAAACCGTACTAACACATCGTCCCCAGTGTATTTTTGGTATTTTTGAAAATATATAATATTAGGTCCGGCCCTTGCGCTTGGAAAGTTTGTACTCCGCCCTTGGGTAGTAAAGTTTTCGGTATCATTCAAGCTATTATGGATAAACCAATTGTTCATAATCAAAGAACTATTGTTCACAAGTGTGCATATGTACACTAGTTGCATATCTCAACTTTGGCTCATTCCTGAATGTGTTCATAATGAAGAAACTATTGTTCACAAGCTGTTCATATTTTGTTCATATATACACTTGCATATTTCAACATTGGCTCGCTCATGAATGTTGTTGGTCCCTTGAGGGTTTACAAGATTAGTACAACAGTTTGTAGAAGGGGGGGGGATGAATACAAACACAATATTTTCAAATTTAAAATGTATATTGATAAAGAAGATCAATACAGATTTTACAAAATTGTTTGCGAAAAGATAAGGTAATAAAAACCTATCTAAACAATCTTTGGTTACACACGAGTTCTTAGCAAATAAGAAAAGAAATGTTGTAGAGAAGATCCTTAAGCTAGAAAATGTTTATAGAGAATTAGGTTATGAGAGTGAGTTGCGTGCACTCTGCATGGAGAAGAAACACTTCTAACTGCATTAAATGAGCATTTAATGGAATATGGTAGGGTTAGAGTGCGTGTCAAGCCTTAAGAGGAAGGCTTGTCCTTTGCTACAGTGAATAGTACAAAAAGCACTATTCGTGAGTAGACATCCTTACCTAAAGTTGGTGGCCAATGGAGTCGACTAGTCGGCTCCGTACCGTACCAACGTTTATAAGGGTATGGGTTTTTCCTTTGTGCGCATAAGGACAAGACAACAACAGTCGTACTAAGCAAGCTTCCTTTAATCGTTGAGTGCTGGAATGACCTGAAGGTCTCTTTTTGAGCGGTCTTCACGCAATTGTAGACAGGTTTGTAATCACGGAGTACTGCTTCAGATCACGTACTCGCTAGTCTCTAATCTTCAGTTTTAATCTTCGACTTTAGCTGAAGGTTCTTTGGTGTGAGTGTTGTCTTCTTGAAGTAAATAGTGTCTCTGATTGAATTACAATACAAGTTCTTCACCAATCACTGAACAGGCTCAGTGATGATCGCTGGAACTGAAAAGACAGAAACATAAATACAACGTATAAGTGAAAAGAGATTATCATCAAATCACCAAAAGACAGGATCAACAATCTCCTTCTATTTTATGATAACAATACAACATAAAGAAGGTTGTCTTATCAAATAATAGTAAGGAAAAGTTATATATAAAGTACATGCCCTTTTTACTATTTTCGGATTTTTTTCAGTTAGGTAGTCTCAGCTTGAGAATTTTCCTTAAGTTATATCTAAGAAAATTATAAGTACGGAAACTGAAACTGAAAGCTTATTTACTAACTTATAGTTTGTCAGTGAATGTGAAAAGTAACACTGGAACTTATAGATTTGTGTCCCTATTACTTTTTTCAGGGATATTTTCAATGAAGTACATGGAATACTCATTGGAAATATTACAAGTATTACAGTACATGTCTAGTGCTTACAGACTATAAGTATAATCATTGAAAGTAGACATAGTACAAGAAGTTACAAGGAAAAGTAGATTGTTGTGACAAAGATAAAACTAATCTAGAACACTTAGATATATGTAGCTAGGTACATCTTCACCAAGGTTTCTTCGATGTAGGCATTCCCTTCGTATCTTCAGATCGATGACTTTTCCAGGCATGCTATCATCTATCCAGATCAAAAGGTAAACCAAATGGCTCATTGGACATAGATGTAGCTCTGACATTCTCCAAAATCTGACTTCATCTTCATAGACAAGGAATATAACTCCTAACTCAGGTTTAAAATGCACAGAGTTTGGTGTAAAGGGACCCTTATCTGGAAAGTTAACATTCAGCATAGAAATATCTGTACTATGGTGACCCTTCAGGATTTCATCTAAGGAGAACATTGTTTCATGTTCGTTCCTTAGGAATGGTCCATCATTAGAATCAGAGAGCTTGAATTCCTTCTTCCCACCTTTCTTCACAGATGGCCAGTCAGCGACCTTGACATACCTGGACATCCTTTCGATGAGCTCGCTGATGGTGTCCTTGATGATTGTCTTGTGTCTCGACTTGGATCGCTGAATGGCTTGTCTGATCTCCATCCATTCGCTGTATCCATAACGGCCTAGGTAGAAAGGGTAATCGATGATGGCATCGAGATTGTCCCTGATGATGAGCATTGAGACCAGTGTTCCACCGTCTTTTGAACGTCCGCTGATGCTGACACTGAAATCGGGCGGGGAGTGATTCTCTTTTTTCAGCTTTGCTTCGCTCCACCGCTTGTCTTTTTTCACCAGCTTTAGGTTCTTCTCTTGCTGAGCTTCTGAAATAAAAAGAAGTTTAGCCTGGGCTTGGACAACGTTCACCGTTTTCTTGGACTTTCTTTTGGGGAGGACCTTTGCAGCTAGTGACTTGGCTAGCTTCAAGCTGTCTTCAGTATGCTTCTTTTGAAGCTCTAGCTCTTCTTCAGCCCTCAATGCCTCGAGTCTTTCAGCTTCAGAAAGGAAGTCGAACTCACTACCACTAGAGGTACGAAGAGGAATTTTTTACTCTAGTCTGGTCTAGTGACTCCTTTAGCTGAGACATCTGCTGGTCGGTAGGAGCACAGGAGACGGGTTGATCAGGTACCCACTCCAGTCGACCGTAGGTTGTTGATGGAATATGAAGTTGATGTTTTGAAGTAATTACTACCTGAGAGGTAGAATCTTCAAATAAAGGTTGTTGAGGGATATTGAACAATACCTTCAAGTTTTCTTCTTCAGCGACCGCCTTGCCGTTTGACTTGGCGTCCTGGTTCCCTGATGGAGTAGATTCACCTTGCCTTTTCTCCCCCTAGGATGCAGAATCCCTGAGAGCAACTCTCTTGGTGACGATTGATGGCTTCTGGTACTTGATGGTAAAGTCATCTTCATCATCATCGTCGTTGTCGCCATCTAGATCACTTCTGGGGTCTAGAATGGTAGGTTCATCATCATCTTCATCATCATCATCTTCATCATCTTCATCATCATCATCTTCATCTTCATCATCATCATCACCAGCAGCAGTGATGGAAGGAGCGTCATCCCTAGGGATGGCATCGACATCCTCAACTAGAGCAGCTTCGGTGGTCGGGATTACAGGAGCAGCAACCGCTTCAACTCTAGGAGCTTCAGCTTCAGCTACGGTTGTAGCTGATACTAGACCAATAGCCTGAGAAGGAGCAGGAGTAGCATCAGATGATCCACCAGCGTTGGACCTCATCTCCCCCTCTCGGGCTAATACTTGAGAGAATTGGCCAGAGAGTTCGTCCAAGCGCTGACGCTGGAGAACCATTACCTCCTCTAGCCTTGATAAAGCACTGGCTAGAGTTGTCATTGCCTCAAGCGTCTCATGGAGCTGGGTGCGATCACTGGAAGAGAAGGAAGGTGAGATCACTAGAGCTGGTTGACGGACAACATCCAGGATCTGTTGAAGAAGACCAGTCTGCTGATCGGTGATAGCCTGAGCATCGTCAGCCCTGCTGTGAAGAACAACAATGGCGTCGGTATTGGCTTGAACAGCTTCTTGGAGAGTCTGTAGATGACTCTGAACTTCTTGAACGTCCACCTGAATGGCAAAGAAGCTCGAATCAAGATCACCCTGGCGGGTGTAACAACCCCAAATCTATACATTGCATATAACACATATTTCATACATAGAATACATGTTTTCCCCACAAAGGTCCATAATACAAGAGTCTATAACGTGAAATACATAACTCAAAAATTCAAAAAGTACATGCTCTTGTATCCTAACATCTATGTTCCAAAAACATAGCTAATTAAGATCTTCACACAATAGGGAAGTAATTCACATAA
>NW_020201997.1:0-14387 GCF_001531365.2 Cynara cardunculus var. scolymus
CGTACCGCACGAAAGAAAAGAAAATGCACGACCGCACGCCCGCCGCCGCCGAAAATGCATGGTCTCGGACCAAAAAAGGGGTGCAACACGAGGACTTCCCAGGGGGTCACCCATCCTAGTACTACTCTCGCCCAAGCACGCTTAACGTAATTGTATCTTTACTTTGTACCAAGTTGTTGATGTTCAGAACACGGGTATTACATTTTTGTTGAAAATTTTATGAGTTGTTAATTGTAGCTAGAAAGTCAACCTTGATAGAAAAATTAAAATTTAAAGATGAAATAGGGCTTTTTTAGTTGAAATGTTTGGCCAAACCGCCTTCGGCAGTTTGCCATCATGTAGATCTCAAAAAAATACACAACTTAAAAAAAAAAATCATATCGATCAGAGGTCCGTATCAAAAGATATGACATTTTAAAGTTTTGTTATTAATTTATACATTTACCTTAATATTTCCATATTTCTTATGGTGGTTTCTTTCCTTATTATTTTTCATAACACAAAAGAATCCCCATATATTTTTGGCTAGTAAAACTAAATATGATTTGGCATTGATCTTTCTTTTGCATCCAAGACGCTAAAGTTCTTGAATGACAATTTTATTCCGTCATCTTTTCTTTATTTGGGTTTGCAACACCTAATATCATTAAGATGTTATTTTTAAGGTAAATTACATCAAAACCAATGTACTGTGTTTATCTTCCTTAACAAGGACGTGTTTTATTTTTCATTAGGAAGCAGCATATAATCTATATTATCTTTATTTGAAATGCTTGGAAATTGAAAAAAGAAGAAAGTTTGTGCCACCTTTGCACTTCAATTCATCACTTTGAGTTTGTGGAAAATCTATTTGTTCTAAAAGATTACTCATTAAGCCTAATATAGCATATTGTGCTATTATTCTTTCAAACACATGCATAAGCATGCACGAAATATGTTCTCTTGAAACATTCATAGAGATTCCTTTGTGTTCTCAATGATTGAATGAAAGACCTAGGTGGCGTGTCCAATCAGTGTCTTCCATGTGTCATACGGTTAAGCTTTGAACTGATTAAGCAATGGTTGATACTTGTGAAATTCATCAGTTGCTGGAAACCAGAGGGGTTATGGAAAGACTAAGTTTATCGACCAGATGAACTCTTCGACAGTAGATGATTATCAGGTTAAGTACTTCTGATCTTCACAGCCTCTCTGGATTGTCTTCATGGTGTATATGGTCTTCAACACTTAGAATTAGTTTGCTCCTCTTCTGGATCTTCATCGGGTCTACAGTCTTCCATACTTAGAATATTTTTCATTACTTTTACATATGAGAATTATGAGGTCTAATAATCTCCCTCCTAAGTAATGTAAAAAAAAGCTATATATGATAAAAAAAAAACAAATAGCTATCTATGTATAATGAGCTGATCTAAAAGAAACATGTTTTGCGTCAAAAGTTTTTCATTAAAGATGATTTTTTCATACAATACGGAAAAATAAAATACATAAGAAAAATTACATTTCCTCTGGGTCTTCACTGTAGATTCTCCAGAAAAGCATAAACTACTTTCAAAAGTTAATGACTGTGGAGACCCATAGATCAGCTCACTCCCCTCTCTCCTCGACACATGACTTCTGCCTAACCTCTCTCGAACGACCTTTTGAAACCATTTAAGCGTATCGGTTGAATACTTGAAGGTCTCAGTCAACCATAAGTACCTCTTGTTGCCGTATTCATTCTTGTAGACTAGTCCAAATTTTGGCTGAGTTAGGACACAAGAAAAGGGTGTTTCTTGAAGTCCTAGGAAGTCTTCATGTGGAGCTATGTAGAAAAGTCTTTCAATGACCAGTTCAAAAGCAATATGGAAATCATTCTTAGTTCTGAACTTTACAAGAGTCCCCATAACCACTACAAGATAAAAGGGTTTTAGAGAAGGTTTTGTTTTGAGATTAAAAGTATTAAAAGCTTCTCTAAAGGTTTTAGAAAAGCTTTTCAATTCCGTCACAATGCTTCTCTATATAAGCGTAGGTAAAGGTTTTAGGGAGGGTTTTCTGAGGGTGTGCTTTTGTTAGCTTTTAGAGGCACTTTTTGGGGGGCTTTAGATACACTTTCAAAACTTTTCTAAAGGTGAGTCAACTTTTTTCAAAAAGCTTCTTTAAAAGTATTTATTAGTGACATTTTTCAAGTATTTGTGACGGTGTAGAAACGTCTCTAAAAATACTTTCAGAGAAGGTTTACAAAAAAAAAACTTCTCTAAAGGTATTGTCTTTAGTACATTTTACTAACTTTCTTTAAAAATGTCCTTAAGTTATACTTCGAAAGCCTTCTCTAAAGGTTATCTTTAGATACAAATAATCAAAACTTTCTCTAAAGATTACTATCACCACTCATAACTTAAAAAAAAAAAAAAAATACCAAATGCATTGGTAGAATGGTTGACAAATGATGCCATTTATGTTCCAATTCAAAAGAATTTTAAGTAACGTACAACACCAAAACCAAAAACAGTGAGTTAGCAATCAGTCACCAATACATTACCAAGTTCATTTTTACATATTCTTTGGAAGGGACAAAATCTTTGTTTGGATGAGGGGAGCAAAAATCAAACTTTTAGGAGCTGCAAATGATGGTTTACTTTAATTGAAAGTGTTATACAAGCAAAATGTCAATAGTGGCATCATAATTAGATATATCAGGTCAGTCACAATTCAAAAACTTGACATCTCTCTTTCTAGTTCCTAGATTCCTCGCATATCCACCTCGAAATGATAATAACATTTCGTTTGCATCAAATATGATGAAACTAAGAACAAAATATGTAAAACTAGATAAATTGAAACCCAAAACATTTATAATTAGACCTGAGGAGAATTCTTGAGGCCAAGATTGGAGTGTAGACCATGTGTGTCTCGAATGCCTCTAAGATTGACCACTAAAACAGCCTGTTGGTAATCTTCAACCATGCCAATTGCTTCATAGGAAATAGCCTGCATCGTAAATCACTAGACTAATAAACAAAAACATAACATAATCCAATTATGACATTCAATATCATGAGGCTGAATACAATACCAGATTAAAAAGTAAACTCTAGTTGGTAAAAATCGAGAATACAAATGTAAGTTAAAAAGAAATTAGCATACTGTAGCTTCCAAATATTGTAGTCTTTCTATTGACATTTCCTCCCGCCCCTGAAACATTAATCAACAAATTGATAGAAATCATTCAGAAAAAACGTGAAATTGCATTAATCAACAAATTGATAAAAATCATTCAATGATCATCATACTTGCTTCAATCATACGAGAATATCGATTGTTTAAAGATAGATGAAATATCAAGAAGACGGGATTTCAGAGATCGTATTAAACAAAAACCGATATTCATTGAAGAACAACTAAACATAAATCGATATTCTTCCAATATCACTTTAAATTGCTACATGTTCGAGAAATAGGTGTTCTTCCAATATCACTTTAAATTGCTAACATGTTCGAGAAATCGATGTTCTTCCAATATCACTTTAAATTGCTAACATGTTCGAGAAATTGATGCAGACCACGGGGATTGATTTGAACGATGACGACGAGTGATTTCAGAGACGACAAGAGGCTATAGATGAGCGATGGTGTAAGATTCGAGCGAAACGAGCGACGAGAATGATTTGGATGGCCCAAAAACATCTAGGGCTCCTATGTGGTCCGATTGAGCGACATATGTTTTATTATATTTTTATATATTTTTTTGTTTAATTTTGAAAAAAGATATATTTTTATATATTTTTTAGATACACTTTTAGAAGTGTAACTGAATTATTTTGTTTAATTTTGAAAAAAGATATATTTTTTTAATCTTTAGAGAAACTTAAAGAAAGTATTACTAAAAATAATGCTATTTTTTAGAGATGTTTTTAGTAAAAAACATCTCTAAGGGTTTTAGTGTGATAACTAGATCTTGGTTATCACCCGAGGTAATAAATACGTGATTATTTGTTACAAAATATTTATGTGACAGTATGATAAATTGTTATATTTGATCATGCTAGTATGTGAAATTATATGCATAATATGGATGCATGCATGAGATTGGATTTGTGTGTGTGCATAATTAATGTGTGATTGTATGTATACGTGAGCATACATGCATATTGTGTGTGTGTGAGTATGAAGACATGCCATGCGTATGCATGAAGTGGGTTAACATGGGAAGGGGGCTGTTTAGCCGACCTTCCAGTTTTAGAAAGGTATAAAAGGAGGGCTTAGCCTCCATTTTCTTCTTCTTGTCATTTTAAAAGTTGAGTGATTTAAATATAGAGGGAGTTGATCGGATTTCAAGTATCTGATTTCAAGAAGGTTGTTTTCAAAAGACTTGATAAGGTGAGTGGTTTAATATTTTAACATCAAATGTAAAGTAATTCTTTTGGTTTGATTAATATGTATTTTGAAAACTTGTTGTTACCCAGTTTTTACTTAAATCGGACAAAGCATGTCCGGATTATTTTTTTTAAACCGGTCAAGGCATAAGCGGATTAAACCCAAAACCGGTAAAGTGTTAAACGGTTTAGTTTTAAACCGGCCAAACATTGAGCAAGTTATGAATATTGGACTTATTTAACATTTTGAACGGAGAAGTATGAATACGACTAAGTGGTGACCGGATTGTTTTTAATCGGATAAGTCTTAGGCGATGTATTGTCCGGACTTGTCATCCGGACAAAGATGTAGGAATTTATTCTAAGAGTTAAATCGAACAAGCCTTAGGCGATGAGTTGTTCGGATTGGATAAACCGGCAAGACTTGACCGAAGATGAAGTCTGGCCAAGCCTATGTTGACCGGATTTGTATTATGTCTTGTATGATTGATAAATTGTTATAAAACGGGAATTTTGATATAAATGATTTTGGATTGATAATAATTCCATTGACTACGGTCTATTTGGAATTGTTTTGTGAAATATTTTGATGAGAAAATAAGGGTGGCATATCAAGGAGAGGTGTACCATGGGATAAGGGTGGCATATCAAGGAGAGGTGTACATTTGATATAAGGGTGACATTTGTATGTGTGTGGTATGATATAACTCTTTCTATTATATCCGTTAAGACTACCGTGGTCTAGAATCTTTATTTATTTGTGATTTAAAGATTTAGGATCAAGGTTCTTATTGGAAATCATAGTTTGGATGTTATTGAGGAGAAAATAACAGGTTTGGCCTGACACTTTAAATAAACCTTGTTGATTTGAAAAGGTTTAAAAATGGCATTATATGGAACCTAGTTGGTTCAAAGGTATGTGATTTGAATAATCTGAATGCTTGGCATTGAAAAGTTGTTTTCCATAAAGGTTTTGGTGATTTTCRCCTTGCAATAACATAAATAGGGTATCTCACTAGACCTTTCGGTCTAACCCTCGTTTTGTGATTTTAACTATGTATTGCAGGAGGTACCGACGGTAAGGGGAAGGGGAGAATGTAATATTTTACTATATGCATTTCTACGTGAAGATCTGTCTTTGATGTACAGTTTTGTTGATTGAACGTTGATTAGTGCAAGAAATGTATTTGAATTTTTGGACCTTGTATTATGTATAGTGATTTCTTGTACTAAGGGACCTGAATGTGATATAAACATATATTTCTTTTATATGAAATATATGTTACATGCAATGTGTTGTATGTGGTGTTACAGAAAGTGGTATCATAGCCTAAGTTTAAGGGATTTAGGTATTTACAACATTATAGCTAGACTTAAACTGTTTTTATTGCATGTTAAGGGTCCCGGACATAGTTAGCTCCATTGGAAATAAATATGATGGGTTGAAAGAACAGTGTGTAAGGTAAATTTTAATTACATCTGGCCAGTGTAAAAGGTAAATTTTAATTACATCTGGCCAGTGTAATTATGAATTTACAGGTACACATCTGAACTTGAATACTTCATTATATTTGGAAATGTGAATACATGATTATTAACACTAAAATCTGTAGATGTCTAGCCGAACCCGAAGATCTGAAAGAATGGCTCATCTAGAATCTGAGGAAAGGGAAGAATCGCCTGTTAATCTTCCGACTGGCATGTCTGGAAATAGAGGTCAGGGAAGACCAAGGGGACGAGGCAGAGGAAGAAGTCAGTCTCAGGGAAGGGGTCGGACTGAAGTATATTCTGAACATGAAGAATCCCATTCTGGGAATGTTCAGGAGAGATCGGTGTCACATCCTGAATATGTAACCAGGGATATGTTGGCTGAAGAAATGAGAAAGTTGCGGGAAACTTTGACTTCTATTATGGGAATTTCAGCCAGAGTAGAAACAGAAAGAATAGAAGTTCACCCCTCGATGCTAGTTACTCACAATAAGGAGGGGGATATTAAAATGTTTCTAGCATGTAAGCCACCAACATTTTCTGGAGAAAGAGATCCAGTGAAAGCCGTGTGCTGGATTAAAGAAATGGAATCAGTATTCAACACTATTCGGTGTCCAGAAACAGATAAAGTTCGATTTGCTGTTTCTGTATTAAAGTCAAATGCTTTGTTCTGGTGGAAAGTTGAATTGTTTGCCAGAATGAATGTTTTATAGACTTTGTCTTGGGTAGAATTCGTGGACCGATTCAAGAACCAGTTTTGTTCTAAGTCAGCAATGAGGCAAATGGAAGAAGATTTCCTGAAGCTAGAACAAGAAAATGGAACAGTTCGAGAATATACTGAAAGAGTCATTGAATACTCTCGCTTTGCTGAACATTGTGTTTCAACCGAATCCAGGAAGATAGAAAGGTATATTTGGGGTTTGAAACCCATAATTAGAGAGTTTGTAATTGCCATGAACCCTAATACCTTTTCATTAACGGTAGATGCGGCTGAAGTGATCGAACAAAATAAGAACCGACAGCCAGAAGGAAAGGTTGTAGAGAAGAAAAAATGGGAAGGGCCTTCATCTTTTCGAGGGCTGAAAACTGTAAGATATGATAACAAACCCGAGCAAAAAGTCGGTGAGAAAGTTTGTACGCAATGCCGACAGATACATCAGGGTGAGTGTAAGACATATCCAAGAAAGTGTTATAAGTGTGGTGAATCAGGCCATCTGTCTAGAAATTGCCCAGCTAATCGAAGATGTTTTAACTACAACTCTCCGGATCACATTCGACCGAATTGTCCTTTGTTAAGAACTCCGCATATAACAATGGGGAGTAACGCATCGGGTACTCAGGGAAGGCCTACAGTGAACAGAGGAGGGCAAGGAGGGGCGCGAGGATGGTCCTTCCAGATGACTAAGAACGAGGCAGAAGCATCGCCGGATGTAGTAACAGGTACATTCTTTCTGAATTCAATACATGCTAAGGTGTTATTTGACTCTGGTGCAAACTTTTCGTTTGTATCACCATTGTTTGCTCAAACTGCATGTTTGAATTATGTGTTATTTGATGATGAATTAGTAGTTGATACTGCTAATAGTCAGGAAACTGTTACTAGTGTGTTCAATAACTGTATTATTGTTATTGAGGGCTGTGAACTTCCGATTCGGTTATTTCCGATGCCGATGAAAGAATTTGATGTAGTAGTGGGTATGGACTGGTTGGCAAGGTATCAGGCTATTATTGTTTGTAATCAGAAAATGATCAGAATTGTTCTGCTAGACCAAGGAACAGTTATTATTTATGGTGATCGTCAGAATCACCATACTAGTATTTTGTAAGTAATGAAAGCCCAAAAAAGTATTCGGAAGAAATGCCAAGGATGTTTGGCATATGTAATTGATCTGAGGCAATTTTGATCTTCCTATTGTATTGCCTTTTGAAGTCTGAGGCAATTTTGATCTCCCTATTGTAGCCCAACATCCTAATGAACTTAGGATGTCATGGCTAATAGGCTGTTCATGATAGTTTGTGATCTGGAGCTTGTTCCTTGTAACACCCCACTTTCCACATTTGCATATAAACATGTACTCCATATAAATAGAAATACAAATTACACCACACTAGTCCCACTAGTACAAGAAATTTATATTACATGATTTACAACTCAAAATCTCCAAATAATATTCTTGTACATCACATGTATAACAACATGTATTCTAAAAAAATCATCAAGCAACAGGTTGATCTTCAAAATAGAAGATAAGCACATAAGGAAAATATTCACATTTTCTCCTTCCCCTTATCCCTGGACCCAACTGGACCTATATGCATATTTTGAAACACAAAATGAGGGTGAAGTTCATCAAAACCTGTTTAAAACTCTCATTGAATACTCAACCATTTTAAATCAAATATAACTTCAGTAAAACAAAACTGCAAGTTATAAAATGATCTTACCATACAAGAAGAATAACCACTCAGGTTCTCACAGTCATCAGGAGTACAACTCTCAAGTCTCATCAAATTAATCATATAAAAGAATATCATGAAATATCAATCACCGGAGTTCTTGGTTATTATTAGAAATTTTTAAGATACAACCAGATTAAAACATAAATGAAAATTGATTAAATAATAACCAACGACCCTCTAGGTTTTATTTCAAATCACTACTCTGTGGAATACTCGGATAGAATATCACAAAATCATTTGAAAACATGGACAATTAATGCCTCCGGCTATAAGCCATTTCCCCCTTCTCAATAACATTGTTGTTATCATTTCAATAAGAGCAATATTCCCAAGTCTTCATATCACAAAGAAATGTTGACTCAGAATTATCACATCTTACGAACGTGACAAGAAGAGCTATAATAGTAACCACACACACAAATGTCACCCTTATCCAAATGTACACCTCTCCTTGATATGACACCCTTATCCCATGGTACACCTCTCCTTGATATGCCACCCTTGTTTCCACCTTAAATCTACAGATAAATCTATAGTTTTAGCCAACAATGGCCTCAAAACTATTTCATATTAGAAACTTATCTCAAGAACTCTCATAGTTTTTTAAATTTACTTTTCAATCTCGTCTTAATATTTCTTTCAAAACAGATTTCTCATCATAACAATTTTGAAAGAAACCACAATATCTTATCTCAATTTAATCAACATTTGAAAGATAAAGATTTCCCTTTTTCATCACAAACAATCTAAAAAAATTGCTAAACAACATTTTGGGAAAACAACGGTTCTCATTAAATGAGTCTCGAGCGATAACTGCTCCTCATCAGTCAGTACTATGGCTGATAACCCTTCCTTACCAGTCAACACATTGAATCTGAACAACACTTAGAAAAATAAACATACTCACTAATCACACTATGTCTGGTAAAAACCTCACGGATTAGCACTTTGTCCGATGAGTATCCTCTCCGGTCAAGGCATTGAACAATAAACCTTAATCCAGTCAACACTATGTTCGGGCATAGCCTATTCGATTAACACTTACAAAATTTATACATTTAATCCTTTCATCATGTGAACGATATAAGACCCAATCCGCACAACACCTGTCCGATAAGGGTCTTCACGGACAATAGATCATCCTGTAAAGTCCTTACCGGACGATATATAAAAATACAACTTACTTAATCGGTCAAGGAATGACCGATAAAGGCTCTCATCGGACAACACTGAGTCCGATAACAGGCTCTTATCGGACCATGCATTTCATAAGAACATATATTCTAACTTCTACAACTGCAGATCAAAGCTTACAAAACCAGTATAATCAAAAGGTAGTATGATTCAGAAACTGTTTTTAAAACTCATCTTATGCAAGAAACAACTTTGAAGATGTTCAATCTGCTTTCAACGTTTTGATCCAAATCCCAGTTTTCTTCTTTTGGCAAGAAACACACACACTGGTTTCTTTCTCTCTTTCTAACCTTACTAAAAATGGCCAGAAAAACTTATCCCTTCAAAAGCTCATTCTTTTATTCCTTCCCAAAATAGGCGGTTGGAAAGAAGAATATTATAAAATCCGTTTTTCCTTCACAACCACATGCACATATGCATACACATAAACACATATGCATACACTTCATATATATCATGCACATATGACATGCACATAACCCACTTTTGCATGCATAATATACATACATACATATACAATCCTAGAATGTATATAAAACATGCACACATTCACATCAATATTTTCATGCATATATATATATATATATATATATATATATATACCAACCCATGCATGAATATAACCACATAAGCAATTATAACAATTACTCACATAATCACATAACAATTACCTTAGATGTGTACCCAGAACCCGATTATAATACTATCCACCCCTCAAAAGAATTTTTGTCCCGAAATTCCTTCAATCAAACAACCACGAATATTTGGCTCTCATATATGATTCTAACTTCCAGGATGTCTCTAAACCTTTATGAAAATGCCATTGAACTTTTACCAAATTTATCTCCTTATTTTGTAGTACTTTGGTTTTTTGATCAGTGACAGCCTTATGTGTCTTCAGAAAGTTCAGCTTGCTGTTTAATTTTACCTTTAGTAATGATACTGCCAGACTCAGATTAGCTAAACACTTTCGTAGATTAGACACATGGAAAGTGTTATAAATCGAACTAAGCTCTTCTAGTAGCTCCAACTGATATGCAACCAATCTGATTCGTTTGCATATTCTGAATCGCCCGATATACCTTGGACTGAGTTTAGTCCTCTTACTGAATCTGACAACACCTTTCCACGGAGAGACTTTCAGCATTACATAATCTTCCACTAGGAACTCAATTGGCTTACGACGTTTGTCGGCATAACTCTTTTGACGGTCCTGAGCTATTTTAATTCTTTCATGAATCTATTCAATCTTCTCTGAAATCACTTGAACAATTTCTGGACTCGTTAACTGCCTCTCACCCACCTCATTCCAACATAATGGTGTTCTGCACTTTCGGTCATACAAAATTTTATATGGTGTTGCTTGGATGCTGGAATGATAACTGTTGTATGCAAATTCAATTAACGACAAATGATCTTCCCATGATCCCTTGAAGTCAATTACGCAGGCTCTTAACATGTCTTCTACAGTCTGGATTGTACGCCGTTCTCAGCTGAATCTGAGATCCCAAAGCTTTCTAAAAACTCTCCCAGAATTTAGAAGTAAACCGACTATCCCAGTCTAACATGACAGATAGTGGAACACCATGTCTAGTTACAATTTCTTAGATGTAAATCTTCGCCAATCCTTCTAAAGGATAGTTCTCTTTTATTGGTAGAAAGTGCACAGATTTTGATAAACGGTCCATCGGTAATGCCTCCAAATCTTCAAAGCAAATACTATGACTGCAAGATGCATGTCGTGCGTCAAATACTGCTTTTCATGATCCTTCCATTATCTGAACGCGTAAAAAATAACCTTTCCTCTTTGCATCAAATACGCAACCCAAACCAAACTTTGAAGGATCACTATAGACTACAAAGTCTTCAGATCCCTCTGGTAACGACAACACTGGAGCGCTGCAAAGACGATCTTTCAACAACTGAGAAGCTTTTTGTTGATCCCCTTCCTACTGAAACTTAACATTCTTTCGAGTCATCTTGGTTAGTGGTGCAACAATTCTTGAGAAATCCTAAATAAAATTTTGGTCATAACATGCTAACCCCAGAAAACTACAAATTTCAGAAGGAGTTCTTGGTAACTCCCATCTTTCAATGGCTTCAATCTTGGTAGGATCTACTTTTACCCCCACCTCATAAATGACATGACCCAAAAATTTAACTTCCCTCGACTATACTTCACACTTGGAAAATTAAGCGAATAACTTTTCTTTCTTTGGGAGTTCAAGGATCAGACGAAGATGTTCCACATGTTCTTTTTTAGATTTTAAGTATATAAGAATATCGTCGATAAACACAATAACAAATTTATCAAGATATTCACTACATACTCGGTTCATCAGTGTAATACCCAAAATCCACATTGCATATAACATATATTTCATATAAAAGAAATATAGATTACACCACATAGGTCCCATTAGTACAAGAATTCTATATGTACAAAATTTATATATGAAAAATTCCAAAAGAATATCCCTGCACTAT
Organism: Cynara cardunculus var. scolymus; assembly: GCF_001531365.2. Classification (NCBI taxonomy): domain Eukaryota; kingdom Viridiplantae; phylum Streptophyta; class Magnoliopsida; order Asterales; family Asteraceae; genus Cynara; species Cynara cardunculus. Next base: position 11,985 of record NW_020201997.1, read on the forward strand.
CACTTGTATAACAACATGTATCTTCAAATTATTCAATTATCAAGCTGATCTTCATTAAGCATATAACATATAAGGAAAAAAAATTACATTTTCCCCTTTCCCCTTATTATCCCGCGACCCCACAGATCCTGCAATGCACATTTTTGAAATACAAAATGAGGGTTAGACCGGAAGGTCTATTGAGTAAATCCCTTTTTTGCAAATGCAGGGTTAAGATCACCAAAACCAGATAAAACATATTTTACGTAGAGATAAATGCATTTCAGGAGAAACATGCAATCTATTTGATAATTAAAATAGAAAGCCAACATATTTCCACAACACATAACACAAATGCAACATAATGGAACTCTTGATCCCTTAATAGAATTGCCATAAACTCTTCTGGCTCAACAGGCCAGAGCCCCTCTGGCTCAATGGATCAGAGCTTTGCCCTTGATAACAAGAGCCTCTGTATCCAAATGAAATATTACCCAACCAGAGATCCTTTGGATCAAACAAAATCTCTGGTCCAAAAAGAACCTACCTTAATTTTGAAAAGATAGATAAACTAGAATCAGAGCTTCTCTGACTCTTAACTTTTATTTAATTTTTTTTGAAGACGATAAAATTTAAAAGACAAAATTTTGATACAAAGCTCAGACATAGAGCTCGGGTTCATTAATTTGACATCTTAGACTAATCCGGACAACTCTAATCCGATCAACAAGTGCCCGGTCAAAAGATCCATACGGTCAAAGAAGATGAACAAGATCATGCACAACATTTTTAATACAAAAACAATTCAAAGGTATAAACCAGTAATCTTAGCAGTATTCAAAAGTTATTTTTAATAAACACTCACCTTATGCAAATTCAGAATTTTGAAGATGAAATAGCAAATACGAATCAGAATAGGTCCAACTTCAATTAGCAAATAATGCAAGCAAAACCCTCATAATTCTTTTTCTCTCAATTATTTCCAAAAGTGGCAAGAAGCTTGCCTTTCACCCTATCACCTCCTTTTATACCTTTCCATAAATGGAAAGGTGGTTTACATGTACATAACCACATGCATAAGCCTTCATGGATGCACATATTTTATGGAATAAATCCATATTCGCACATAACATATGCATACACCCAAAACATGCATACACTTCCATGCATGAAAAATATACACATACTCACATATTAATCTCATGTAAGCATGTATCCAGATGATTAAATATAACAATTAATCACATATTCATGTAATCACATATCAAATAATCACATAATGATTACCTCAGTTGATAACCAAGGCCCAGTTATCATAATCAGATCCATGAAAGCCGCAGGAGCGTTGGTTAAACCGAAAGGCATAACCAAAAACTCGTGATATCCATACCTGGTTCGGAAAGCGATTTTAACAATGTCTTCATCTATAACTTTTAGCTGATGGTATATTGATTGCAAATCGATTTTAGAAAAGTAATTGGCTCCCACCAGTTGATCAAATAAATCATCGATTCTTAGTAAAGAATATTCATTCTTAATTGTCAGCTTATTTAGCTCCCTATAGTCAATGCACATCAGGATCGACCCGTCTTTCTTTTTGACATACAAAACCGGAGTACCCCAAGGCAAAGTACTCAATTTGATGAAGCCTTTGTCAAGAAAATCTTTTAACTGTGTAACCAATTCCTTCAATTCTGATGGTGACAAATGATACGGTGCCCTGGTCACTGGTGCTGTCCCAGGTGTCAGATCAATTCTGAATTCAATAGACTGATTAGGTGGAAGACCAGTCAAATCTTCTGGGAAAACTCCTAGATAGTCACAGACTACTGGAGTCAATTCTTGATTACCTTTCTTTTTGTTTGAATCAATTACGTAGGCCAGATAACCATGATATCCTTTCTGAATACATTTACGAGCTTTTAAAACTGATAACAGATTGGTATGGAGATACCAATCACCATAAATAATAGGGTTAAATGCATGAAATAGCAACCTACTTTCACAAAATTTCTTATTATAGCATTATACTTTTGTTTTTCTTTATTACAGCAATGTACTTTCAAATTATTTTTTATTAAGGCATTGTATTTTAAAAAATCTACCCGTAATAGCAATGAGTAACCTGTTACCTTTTAAACCGGTTAAACCTTTGACTTTTTTGCTTGTGTGGCTTTAATGAGGTGATGTGGATGACACATCATTTTGATAACTTAACTAAAATAAAAAAAAACCTATTTCAAATTATTATTAGTAATTTTCATTTTTTATTGCTATGATCTAAAAAAACATTTAATTTATTTTTACTTTTTCTTATTAAGTTGCATTCAAATTAAATATTCTTAGAGTAAAATATTTATTAAATAAATATGAAACATTATTTTTGAGATATATTTTGTTTGTAAAAAAGGTAGATTTTCCTAT
>NW_020201997.1:14457-15932 GCF_001531365.2 Cynara cardunculus var. scolymus
ATAATTTAAAAAAATCTAATTAACTTAATATATTTATACGTCAAGTAAAAAGTTTTTGAACAAATATAATATATTATTTAAAAGATAATATTTTTTGGTAAAAAAGAACAATTCTTATTTTCCTTTTTTTTCAAAAAACACATATTTTTTTAAAAATATTAGCGAGATAAGTTATGTTCTACTAGTTTTATTGATACTGATATATTAATGAATAATTTAGAATTTTTTTAATTCATTTAATACATTTATTAAATAACATGTAAAATATCTAAAAATTAAAATTAAAAATACAGTGTTTAATAAGAACTAGTAGATGCTATGATAAATAATTTTGAAAGTACAATAATGTAGTAAGAAAGTCACATCACTATAGTGCATGTGGACAACCTACGTGGACAATGAGGTGGCATGAAAACCTAGTATAATAGGTAAATTTAAATCAAAAGGTTACCCAATGCTATAATGGGTAAATTTTTCAAAGTACAATGTCCTAATAAGAAATAGTTTGAAAGAACATTGCTGTAATAAGAAAAACTGAAAGTACAATGTTATAATAAAGAAATTTATGAAAGTAGATTGCTATTTTGTGCATTTTACCCTAAATAATAACCGACCTCTCTCTGGAAAATTAATATTGATCATCTTCTTATTGCATAAAATACTGGACTGATTCTCTGCTAATCAATGCATCCCACCACAACATCAAATTCTTTCATCGGCATTGGTATCGACAACCCACACCCCTCAATTTCAATTATACAATTATCAAACACATAGGTAACAAATACTTGACTATTAGCAGTATCAACCACTAATACATTGTCAAGAGATACATAATCAATATATGCTCAACCAACAAATGATGATGATATGAAAGAGAAATTCACACAGAATCGAATAACATTTTAGCATATACAAAATTGACAAGAAAAGTACCTGTTACTACGTCTGGTTTTGTTTCAGCCTCATTTTTCGTCATCTGAAAAGATCGGCCCTGCACCCCTCCATGTCCCCCCCTTGGTACATTCGGTCTTTCACGATTACTTGGGGTATTTCCTCCTATAGTCAATCATGGGGTTCTCAGTTTTGGACAATCTGGTCGGATGTAATCGGGTAAATTACAACGAAAACATCTTTTAGGAGATGGACAATTTCTCGATAAATTACCCGACTCACCATATTGGTAACATTTCCTCTGTCATAGCTTACAGTCACCCTGATGAACTTGGTGACATCGAGGACAGGCTTTATCAACAGTTGTTAGCTCCAATATTTGCTTAATGTAAAAGTATGAAAAAGATTTCTGCAAGTGTTGACAGAAGGGTTTCTTCCACAGAAGACAACAGAAGACCAGCAACATAAGTTGTTTGATCGTACAAGTCAAGATTGACAGAACCTCTGTTGTCTCTCATAGAGGTTCTGGAAAATGGTCCTCTGTTATCAAGAGCTTACAAGTCATATGCAGCAGAGCCTCT
>NW_020201997.1:17217-18813 GCF_001531365.2 Cynara cardunculus var. scolymus
ACCTGTTTGGTTCTCTTAAAAGCCAAGAGCCTCAAGTTATGCAAATGAAGAAAAACTATGGTGGTCCACTTGCTCTGGTTGCAGAGGACGGCAGTTCTAGGAAGGGGAAAGGAGCACAAAAGGAAGAGAAGGAGAAGAAGAAGAAGAAAGTACTGATAGCAGAAAGTGATGAAAGTTCTGATGAAGAAGTCTTAATGAATGAGATGATGAAAACTCTGGCCTTGATCACCAGAGAATTCAGAAAGGGTGGAGAGAGGAAGGAGTATAAAAGTTTCAACAGAAGAAACTTTACAGAGGGTGATAGATCTGAGACAAGAGAGAAGGAGCAGAAGCCTTTGCAGAAGGTAGAAGAGCAGAGGAAGGAAGAGCCAAAAGATGGTTGCTTTAAATGTGGCAAGCCAGGCCACTTTGCTGCAGATTGCTGGTCAAAAGGGCCAATGGCACCATAGAGGGGTCCTAAAGATGCAGCCTTTTACAAAAAAAAGGCTGACTACTACCAGCAGAAGTCTCTGCTAGCTCAATCAAGTGAGCTAGTAACAGATGAGTCCTCTGATGAAGATGAACAAATGGGTCTTCTCGCTTGGGAAGACTCGGACACAGAGAACGAGCTCTTCTGTGGGATGGCAGACATCAACTCAGACTCATCTGAAAGAAATGACCAAGTACTTCTTACTCTTCTCAATCACTTGATCTTTACACAGAGATCATTGATAACCTCGATTCATGTCACTTGGAGCATTTCAATCTAAAAGAAAAACTTTATCTCTGTGAAAAAGAAGTCATTCTGCACACAGAGGAAAGAAACAGATTTTTTAAAATGTTTGAAGAGGCTCAAACTAAGTTCATAAATTTAGAAAATTCTTCAAAGGAAAAATTTGCCGAGGTTCAAAAAGATTTGAAAAACAAGGTGGATGAGTTAAGGCAGTTGGAGCATGAGAAGTGTAATATTACTTCTGTGAAAGAATTCTTTCAAAAGGAAAGAGAATTTTTGCACCAAGATGTGCTTGACAGAGAGCTAAAAATTAAAAAAATTCAAGAGGCTCAAAATGTTTACAAAAAGATTAAAGTTAATTTGGGCAGAAGAGGTCTAGGTTTCTCAGAATCTGATAACAAACCTGGTTTTAAATCAAACAAAACTCTTGAGAGTACCTTTAGATCCTCAAATAATTTGAAAAGTAATATTTCTAAAACTAAGCCTATTTTCAAAAGAAGAAGGCTGTTGGTTGATCCAGACACAAAACCGTGTTTATCAATAGAAAATATTGCTTATGAAGACTATATTGATTCCTTCTCACMTTCTGAAAAGAAGGATTCCATTCCAAGGAGGTTTATGAGACAGGGTCATATAGGAATTTTCAAGTTTGGACAACCAGAATCTCAAGAAAACTATGCTTTTGGTCAGCCTCTTGAAAGAAAATTATCTTCAGAGACTCTGGAATTCTTTCCTAAATACATCACAAAGCCTTCTGCAAATGAGTCTCTTCTTGAAATTTTTTTTGTCACAGAGCTCTCTGGAAAAGATATGTCTAAGCATGAATATGCCTCAGATCATGAAGATAGTTCTACACAAGTTGTAGAAACTGTTATTGATCTTGA
>NW_020201997.1:22970-28592 GCF_001531365.2 Cynara cardunculus var. scolymus
GAATTTCAATTGGCTGACCTCTTTACTAAAGCCCTAGATGAGAAAAGGTTCAATTTCCTTGTTGAGAAAATAGTAATGACATGTCCAGAGTCCTACTTGATGGTTGTTTTATTCTTTGTTGTATATAATTTTACTTTTAAATCTCTTTTTGTATATAGTTTTTTTCTTTTCTTTTTTAAAAAAATAAAAATTGCATTCTGTTTATAGCTTTAATTTCTTGATTAACCTTCGCTTGATTTTTTAGTTAACAGGTTTAACCTYGCAGAGACTTGCAWGGTTTGAGGGGRAGTATGTGCTTAAAAATAATAAAACCTCTTGAAGAAGGAAAATGTTTTTAATCACAGATCCTCTGTGATCACTCTCAGAGGCTCTGTGAACGGACTCTCTGTTGATACATCTTCTAAGGATTTTAAATGGTTTTTTATTCGAGGGGGAGCCATGGAAGCTGGCTCATAGGGGGAGTTTTGAAATGAAAACCAAACCACAGAAGGTGCCAAAACTTTTGAAGTATCTTGTTCTCAGAGGTCAACTCATAAGAACCTTTGGCGCTTCTAACAGCGGCTCTGTGGGTTTGAGCTAAGTAAGTACTCATCTCTCTGTGGATTTTCAAACTGTTTAGGTAAACAAAGGTGTAACACTTTTGAAGGCCCGGCACATATCACAGAGGCTCTGTTACCCTTAGGCCTCTGACAGAACTCTCTTAAGAGTTCTTGTCTATTGATATGGTGCACGTGGTTCTGTGGATAAGGGTTAGAACACATCACGTGTGTGTCAGAAATGGGGGCACACGTCATCAATCGTGCGTCTTCCCAACAAGGCGTGTCATACTTTTTGAGCCGTTTCAAACTATAGCCACTCATCACGACCTTTCGTCAAATAAACGGTTCAATTCAAAATCCTTCACTATAAATACCCCTTTCCCCCAAAATCATAAACCTTTACAAAGCCCTTCTTCTCCGACGAACCTGCAATTTCTCAAAGCCTTAATACAAACCAGCAAATATGTCGTCTTCCTCAGCCTCAGCACAGTCCGTTAACGTATCCAGCAACAATGAAGTCACTCAGGCCCAAGCTTTAACATCTCACGCCTTATCATTTGTTCAAAATAGGTACGAAAAAGTCGTTCTTGTGAAGAAACTAAACAATTACTACTTCGTCCCTTCTTCTACTGGTTTCCCTGAATTCACCTTCCCCATCCTAGAAATTCTTCGAAACCATCCCCTATTTTATGCACTTTCAGCCACCAAACCTACCCCTGAATCATATATAACCCAATTTTTGTTAAGTTCTTACATAACCACCCTGGACAACACTGGATTGAGCATCGTTGGTTATGCCACTCACCCTATCAACAAATCCTTGGTGCCTATGGAACTGAATGTTGACAAACTTAGAACAGCCCTGCACCTACCCACTTTGGAAACTCTTAATCTGGATGCTTTTGCCCCAACCCCAACAGATGAGGAATTAATTCAATTCCTTGAATTCCATTCTTATGCTGCCAAAATCATTAAAAGGAAACAATTCAAACGCAAAGGACTACCCCCAATATGGAATACCCTGTTCTCCATCGTAAACTGTTGTCTGACAAGGAAGGTCGGTAGCCATGACCAAACCTCCCACGCAATGCTCTCAATCGTATATGGGATTTATTTCAACCTACCTCTCGATTATGCACAGCTTATATTCGAGGATATGGTTGGATTGATCAAGAAAAAATACGCGACACAGAGGGGTGAAAGGTCCAAGGTTAAGGCGCAGAAGAAGGCCAAGGAAGACCTCAACCATCCAAACCTAATTCTACAGAGGTTCTTTGGCCTAGTCTTTGGGGATGTGATTGCAGAGAAGCTGCCCTCTACCGAGCCGAACGCAAGACTGTATCCATTTAAGGAGTTCCATCCAACAGAGCATGAGCTTGGGTACAGAAGCCCCAAACCCCTATCTAAAGCCATGCTCAAATACCTTAGTCATGAAGATAGGAAATCATACAGACGTGGATTCAGGAGGCCAGAGCCGGTCCCTGAAACCCCTCCACGCATAGGAATCCCTTTGGGAGAGAGAGTTGAAAAAATAAGGGTCGAGGGATTACAGGAGGAGCCAGCAGAGGCTAGACAGGTGAGTGAGGAAAGACCTAGAGTAGCAAGTCCCCCACCTAAGAAGCCAAAGAAGACACAGAATGGTGTTGATTCTTCTGTGAAAAAGGTAGGGAAGAAGAGACCTGCAGAAGAAGAGGGTCCAAGTAGTTCTCTGCAGAAACAAAAGAAAAAGAAATCGAAGAAGGCCCAACCCGCAGAGGTTGTGGTCACAGAGGCTGCAATTCCAGAGAGCCCTGCAGAGGCTACTCCAACGCACAGAAGGTTGCGCAAGGTGGTTCACGATGAGTCCCCAACAGAGCAGATTCAATATGTTATCTTCCAAATTCAACAGGAGTTTAAAGCCCCTACGGAAGTAGCTGACTTGGGGACAGAGGTGGTCTTAGACGACGAAGAAGAAGAAAAGTTAGAGTTAGGAGAGGGAGAACAAGATACCCAAGGTACACATCCTAGCCCTCCTCCCAGTGCTACCCACGTTTCTAGGGACCCTGTTCTAGAGGGATCCCCTATTGAAAAAAGGCGTGCACACGCTGAGCCCAACCAAAGCTAACCTCGCAGAGGACATTCTTCCGTCCTCTGTCCAATGCACTACCCGGGAACCACAACTCACTCCAACATCCTCTCAAAAGGATAGTGGTTTTAATATAAGAGTCCCATCGCCCAAGGGCTCGTCACATCCCAAAGAGGCATTCGTTGCCTCTCCACACAAGAATGACCAACCAGAATATGCTTCAGAGGCATATGTGAGAGTCACAGAGACTGAGGGTCTAGAACGCCCAACGTGTACACTCGATCCCTCTGCCATGTTAGGCTCTAAACCTACAAGGCATGAAATCGACAGAACACTAGTAGGCTCTCCTCTTGGAGAAGTCCGAGGATCTGATGGAAGTCCCCAAGATGACTACGTAAAACCAGTCGCAGAGGGAGCCTCACATTCCGAGGCTACTAGGTCACCATGTGTTGGTGATCTAGGTTCCCAGGATGCCTACGTGACAAAGAGGGAGTTGTAAACCTTTGCCACAGTGGTATTCCAAAAGCTGGATAAGTTGAAGAGCTTGTTCATCTCTCGCTCAATGACAGAAGATCTTTCTCCCATCACAGAGGCTCTGAAAGAGTTGACCTCTACAACTGCAGAACTCAAGGCAACTCTTTCAACCCTTCAGAGCTTTGTCCTACAAAAAGACGATCTCACCAACGCCTTCAGCACTCTGTCCCTCAACCCTTCCTCAATCGATTACTGCTGATTTAGTCTCTGTGGGCTACACAGACTACTCAATATTCAAGGATGAAATCAAGCAAATGTTCTATTCTGCAGTCACATACGGTGTGGATACCAAATCATCCAGGGTAAATATCAACCATCTAGCCACTCGCAGAGAGCTAGATGCGATGGTTGAAGCCCTAGGAGATATTGTGCGCAAACATACAGATCAACTTCTCGCAGAGGCCCGAGCCTCCAACAAAGCCATCAGAGACTGCACTTCAAAGCTCGTGAAAGAGGGTGACTCCTTTAGAAGAGAAATTTATCGAAGCATCTCAAAATTGAAGTGGTCGACAGAGATTGATATAAGCCACGCCTCTGTGCTTGCTGAAGAGGTGATTAAGAAAATGAAGAAGGCAGCTACCAAAATCCTGAGGAGATTGGAGAAGGCTCCCCTTGAAACTTGCAAGGCAGAAGCCACCAAAAACCATGACGATCAAGGAGGTGATGACCATGATCGTCATGAGGGGGAGAAGAAGGCAGAGAAGAAAGCTGAAGAGCCCAAGAAAACAACTTCTGCCAAACCACTCAAGATAGTGGACTCTGTAGCAGCCCTGTTCTCAAAAGAAAAAGCACCAGAGCCTAAGGGGAAAGGCAAGGGCAAAGCGGTAGAGGAGACACCACAGAAGGGGTCGTCAAGCTCAGAGACGCCAGAGATAAACGAAGAAGAATATGACGACCTAGAGCTTGTTCAAGCATTAAAGGCTTCTTTGGCAGAGACTCAAGCAAGAAAGGGCAGAGCCCGCATCCCCCCCAGAGCTGGAGAAGGCTCATCCTCCAAGAAGGCAAAGGAGGAAACGTCCACGGGTACGTTCGACGCTCTGCAAGGAACTGTCAAACCTATCCTAGCAGAAGGGTCCACCTAGAGGCCAATTCTAGAAGAAGAAGAAACCAGAGTACCAGAATCCGCCACAGTGGGAAGGGTTTATGAGATCTTCGATTCAATGAGCAAAATCCCTATGCAGAAGGTGCGCACAGAGCCTGTAACCACTGTGGAGAAGATTCTGTGGTTGCGCTACTCTGCCGTAGACACAGAGCCCCCTTATGATCCAGAACTTACAGGTATACCCTCTGCAGCCGTGAAGTTTCACTTCTCAAAGCTTACAAAGCCTCGTGAGCAGGTCTTCTCAGAGAACGTGATAACCTCTCTTGAAACAATTTCTCCAAGGACGATGCTGAAGAAGACCGTGCTCTACGCTCAATRTGTGGTGAAGAGGGACGACGACAACCTATACACGTTCACAGATGCTGACCTCCATAACCTTTGTGTATTTGACATGATCTTTCTGCATAAAATTCTTAACAAATACATGGAGAGGAGGTCAAGCTATTCTATATCACTCAGAAGGCTAATCGAAGTTATGCGAGCTCAAGTGAAATACTACAGCCAGAAGGACTTTGATATAGCGATGAGGTTGGCCCAAACAGAMTTGAAGATTTCCCCTMYGAAGAACAGGCCAGGTTGGCTACTTAGATGTCATCCYAACACTATTGTCCAAAATCCCATCTTTGGGTTTGTGTTCTTGGACAAGGATGACATTCTAAGGTTCTTTGATCCCACAGAGGCWAACAAATATGCGACAGAGACACTTGAGTGGGTGTTCAACCAAGTGGCTGCAGAAGTACAAAGAGGGCATCTAAGGGCGGATGAAGTGTCTGGTATTCTGGAAGTGATTAAAATTCAAGTCTCCTTTCAGGGAATGGATATTCAAGGTCTACAGAACCATCAAGACAGATCTGCAGTTTGCTGTAGACGACTATCCAAACTCTGCTTTGGAGTAATCTTCTGTAATAGATAGGCCTAAGCAACAATTTTGTATTTCTTTCAATTTAATGTAATTCTTTTCAGAGGATGAGTTTTATCTCCTCTTGTAATTTCTTTCATTTAGTCATTTCTTGCATTTAATTGTCCATTTTTACTTTTTCATACTTAGGGGGAGATTGTTAGTTCCAATATTTGCTTAATGTAAAAGTATGAAAAAGATTTCTGCAAGTGTTGACAGAAGGGTTTCTTCCGTAGAAGACAACAGAGGACCAGCAACAGAAGCTGTTTGATCGTACAAGTCAAGATTGGTAGAACCTTTGTTGTCTCTCACAGAGGTTCTGGAAAATGGTCCTCTGTTATCAAGAGCTTACAAGTCATATGCAGTAGAGCCTCTGGGATGGCTCACAGAGGGTCTGCGGTTCATCTTCTGTGGAGAACCTCTTCTTACTGTTTTACTTAGGTAGTTAGCTGCATGTGCTTCTCACGTGACTATGTTTGTAATC
>NW_020201997.1:28742-35920 GCF_001531365.2 Cynara cardunculus var. scolymus
TACTCTGTTTGTTCTTATATTGTTTCCGCTGCACTTTGATTGTCTTAAAGATCATCTAGAGTATTTGATTGATATCAAAACTGAGTTTACAGGTCTCAACAACAGTTCTTTGAACAGGTCGGTTATCTGTATTTACAAGTTTTGACCCTTGATAACCAATCGAAGGCCCTTCCCATCTTCTCTTTTCAACTGTTTTCTCTTCTCCCTGCCTGTTTTTATTCCTATATCGTTTCCGCAGCATCCACGACCAAAGAAAAAGTACCAGGATTCATAGTGATCACAAATTCTCTTATAGAGGGTTTTAAGACCCAGATATATCTCTCCACTTTTCTTGATTTAGACGAGATATAATGTTTCGCAAACCGGGAATGTTCAATAAACTTTTCAGTGTACACCCGTACGGATCTGTTACCTAGTTCCAGTTTCAGAAAATCCTCTTACAACTGCGTCACAGCTGCCTTGGGACAAAATTGTTCTTTAAATCTATTTACAAATTCTGTCCAAGGCATGGTTAGTAGAATATCGGGTTTAGCCAATGATTCTACATCCCACCAATATAGAGCGTTAGATTTAAACATAGATGTAACACCCCAAACTTCCACATTTGCATATAAATTGTACTTCATTTAAAAGAAATACAATTTACACCACAAAGGTCCCACTAGTACAAGGACCTTATATATAGAACTTACAACTCAAAAATTCCAAAAGAATATCCTTGCACTATCATATGTATAACAACAGGTATCTTCAAAATATATCAGTCAACAAGTTGATCTTCACACATCAGATAAGCACATTAGGAAAATAATCATATTTTCCCTTCCCCTTACTATCCCGAGACCCATTTGATCGTGCGATACATATTTTAAAAATACAAATGAAGGTTAGACCAGGAGGTTTAGTGAGATACCCTTGTTTTGCAATTACAGGGTGAAGATCAGCAAAACCTGTTTGAAATTCAGATTTGAATAACCAATCACTTTTCATCAAATATAACTTCAGTAAAAAAATGCAAGTTATAAAACGATCTTACCACATAAAAAGATTAACAACTCATGTTCTCACAGACATCTGAAATACAACTCTCAAACTCACAAGTCACAACTGAATTAGAGCTTATAGTCTTTATCCCCATGGTTATAAAAGAGTAAGAATAAATAATAACCACCAGAGCTCTTGTTTATTATGAAAACTTTTAATTTAAATTTAAGTAAGAACTGATAAAATAATAACCAACAACCCTCCGGGGTTTATTCCAAATCACTACTCTTTGAAATACTGAGAATATGATACATCAAAATCATTTGAAAATGGGCAATTAATGCCTCTAGCTATAAGCCGTTTTCTCCTTCACAATAACATCAATGTCATTATTTCGATAAGAGCAATATCTCTAAGTCATCAAGTCACAGAGAAATATTGACTTAGAATTATCGCGTCTTATGGATATAATAACAAGAGTTACAAAAATAAACACACCCACAAATGCCACCTTTATATCCATATGTACACCTTTCCTTAATATGCAACCCTTATCCCATGGTACACCTCTCCTTGATATGCCACCCTTGTTTCCTCCTCAAATCTACAAACAAATCCTTAGTTTTAGCCAATAATGGCCTCAAAACGTGGTTTCATACCAGAACAGACTTACGTCACCACGTCTTGAAGGAACATTTGGTAAACTCAAAATATGGTTTCATACCAGAAAAGACTTATGTCACCACGTGTGGAAGAAAAACCCAGTTCCATACCAGAACAGACTTACGTCACCACGTCTGGAAGGAACATTTCTCAAATCAGTATTTCTTTCAAAGCATACTTTATGTCACAACCCTCTTGAAAGAAAACATCAGTATCTTTTCTTGGTTTACAGATCTCATTTAAAAGATATAAAATATTCTTTTCTCAATATAAAACATTTTAAAACTATTTAAATAACATTTTTGGAATACCAAAGTTTTAAAACACAAGTCTTGGGTAATAATTTCCCTTCATCGGCCAACACTATGGCCGATGAACCCTCCTCATTGGACACCCCTATCCGGACAACACTATCCGGACAACACCTATTCGGACATCACTTGAAAATGACAAAAATGCTCACTCGACAACACACTGTCTGGATACGTCCTCATCAGACAACACATTGTCCAGATACATCTTCACCGACCAACACTTAACAATAATGTTAATAAACCAGCTAAGGCTTTGTCCGATGAGCATCCTTATCGGACAAGGCCTACCCGATAAACAATCCAAATTGGTCAACACTTAGCCACTTTAAACATTAAGTCCATACAATACTTGGGTGATGAGTAAATATTATCTGGACAACACTATGTCCGATAAAGAGTCCTTATGGGACAAGGCTATGTCCGATAAGACCTCATCGGTCCACACATAGAATCAACCAAACTCCTCTCCGGTTAAGGCATGGCCGGTAAGGACCCTCATCGGACAACACTTGTCCGATTACAAGTCCTTATCAGTCAACACTTAAAACCACCAAACTCCTCACTGGTTAATAAAAATCATCAAGAAGTTTGTATACATACACCAACAGTTCATTTGAACCATAAAACCAGTATAAGTAAAAGGGCAATCTAATTCAAAACTTATTTTAATCTCATCTCAACGCAAGATTCAGACTTTTGAACGATGAAATATGACCACAAACTGTTTCCACTTTGATCCCCAACTTCAGATTCCAATTTTGGCAAGTATAACACAGTGTTCTCACTCACTGAATCAACATCCAAAAATGGCCAAGAAAAAAACATTCTTTTTTCAAACCTTCCTCTTATATATACCGGCCTTGAAGAAGGCGGTTTTAGAAAAAGAACTATAAAATTCTTTTATTAACATCTCATGCATATACATGCACATAAAATATTCATGTATGCAAACCATGCACACACATAACACATGCATATACATATGCATACATATAATATCTACATATATTTCTATGCATACACACATACTCATAAGTATATGCATGAAAATATACACATACTCACAGATTAATCTATTGTACGCATGTATTCACATGATCCATTATAGCAATTAATCAGATATTCACGTGATTACATAATCAGATTATCACATAATATAAACACCCCATAACTCATATTGCTTATAACATATATTTCATTCATAGAATACATGTTTAATCTCACAAAGGTCCATAATACAAGAGTCTACAATACAAAATTTACAACTCAAAAATTTCAAAATACATGCTCTTTTAATCATAATATCTATTCTTCAAAACATATCCAAACATGATCTTCATAAAGATAAGCACATAGGAAAATAATTCACATTTTTCCTTTTCCTTTACTATCATTAAAATCTGGATTTCCTGCAACAAATTTGAAAACACAAAATGAGGGTTAGACCTAGAGGTCTAGTGAGATTCCCTTTTTCCATGTAGTTGCAGGGTGAAAGTCACCAAAAGATTATTCAAATAAAATCAATTCGTATTTCAACATGTAAAACTACATTCTGTTTGAGTCCATCGGATCTTCTGGTTCCAAAAACCAGACTTAGAAATATTTCAAATAATAAGAGAACCAGAGCTCCTCTGGTTCCTCTACCAGAGCTTCTGGTTTTAGCCAACATATCTGAGTCCTCAAATCACAAAGAAGCAAATCTATTGTAATCTTAAAAGACATAATAGCAAGAGCTATAAAAACCACACACAATTGCCACTGTTATATCCGAAGGTACACCTCTCCTTGATATGCCACCCTTATAGCCGAAGGTACACCTCTCCTTGATATGCCACCCTTATTTCTTCATCAAAATTTATGAATTAGTTCCAAACGAAGACAGACGGAAGTCACAACTATCTTGATGAAACATCCTCCATAGTTTTATCCATAAAATCTATAGATTAATTCCAAACAAAGACAGACCGAAGTCACAACCGTCTTGATGAGATGTCCTCTATAGTTTTTAACCAATAATGGTTTCCAAAAAATAGTTTTATCATCAAAACCATCAAACTCAAGAACAATCTGTTCTTTCATAAATTCCCACATATCAAATCCCTTTTTAATCCTTTAAAACAGAATATCATCTTCCAAAACTGTTTTAAAGCACAGTTACTATTTCATCTTTCCAACACAGTATCAAACCCCAAAATCATTAATACTTCATTTAAAACAGTTAGAAAACACTTTTACCAAACTAGTTCTAAATTGTAAACCCCAAACCCAATAGTTTATATATATAAATACAATTTTTAACAACCCTCGTATTCCATATACATATAATTCACATCATCATACTCATAATACTAAAAACAGTATTATTACAAAATATGAACTAACAAAATGTATCTTTAATACATATAAGAACAAATTATATCATCATATAAACTTTTCCTTTGCCTTTATCTTGCAAAGTATGCTGACCTGCAAAACAGGTTAGTGCAACAACTGAACATTAGACCAAAAAGGTCTAGTGAGTGTATAATTCTCATACAAACAATATACAATCCAAACAATCAGTTTAGAATCAAACCTGTTCTGAAACATAAGCATATTTATGTTTCTCACGGTTACACCGCCAATACATCTCTCTTGCGGTTACACCGCCATTTCATCTCTCTCACGGCGGTTACACCGCCATTTCATCTCTCTCGCGGTTACACCGCCATTACATCTCTCTCTCGGGGTTACACCGCCATTACATCTCTCTCGTGCGGCTACACCGCCATTACATCTCTCTCTCGCGGTTACACTGCCATTTCATCTCTCTCGCGGTTACACCGCCATTTCATCTCTCTCACGGTTACACTATCATTTCATCTCTCTCGCGGTTACACCGCCATTACATCTCTCTCTCTCTCGCGGTTACACCGCCATTTCATCTCTCTCGCGGTTACACCGCCATTACATCTAAAAAAAACATTTCAAAAACCTTCTCTCTTTATCCGGACTTGAAGTCCGGTCAATCTTGTCCGGATAACAAATCCGGTCAACCTAACACTTAAAATTTAGTTAACATCTTTGTCCGGATAAGAAATCCAGACAATACTTCACTTATAATCTTGACCGGTTTAAATCCAACCGGATAATACATGTTTCAACCTTTGACAGGTTTAAAACAATCCGGTCAATACACCACCTAATCTTTTGAACGGTTTACATGATATCCGGTCACCTCTTGGCCGATTTAAATGATATCCGGTCACCTCTTGGCCGGTTTAGATGATATCCGGTCACCTCTTGGCCGGTTTAGATGATATCCGGTCACCTCTTGGCCGGTTTAGGAAAGACTCCGGACAAGGCATGAGCGGTTTATTTATTCGGATATCAATCCGGACACCACTTGAACGGTTTAAACAAGAACATACATAATATGAAGCCGAATGAATAACCAGTTCCAAATGCTTATCAAATTGTATGTAAACAATTCATATCCAAAGCTTTAATACACTCACCTTTTAGAAGTCAAATAACAAAGCTTTTGAAATCCTCTTTCTGTGCAATCSTCTTGATTCTTCAGAGAAAACTTCTAAATATAGTATGTGTGTGTGTACCCTTTTCTTTTCAAAATCTATTTATACATACACAAAAAGAAGGAGAGGTGATGGGCGGCTCATATAGCCGACGTCCCCCTTTTTTATTTAAAATAAATAAATTTTAAATTATTACCAAAAAAATAGTACACACATACATACATAACCGTATATATATATATATATATATATATGTATAAACTTGAAATATAACCAGAATATTACAATATTCCCTCCTTAAAAGAATTCCGTCCCGGAATTTCATTAAGTAAAGAGATAAGGATATTTCATCCTCATTTCCGATTCTGATTCCCAGGTGGCGTCTGGTCCTTTATAATAACGCCACTGAACCTTTACTAACCCATTCTCTCTGTTTTGTAATTTCTTCACCTTATAGTCAGTAATCTGTTCAGGGGTTTCTTCAAAGCATAATCTCTCATCTACCTTAATCTCAGGTAATGGTATTGCAACATCTGGACTTATTAGACATTTCCTCAAATTTGACACATAAAACGTGTCATGAATTTCACTTAATTCCAAAGGAAGTTCTAACTKATAGGCCACTTCCCCAACTCTTCCAATAATAGGGAATGGTCCAACATATCTTGGACTTAACTTYCYTCTTTTTCCAAAACGTACCATTCCTTTCCAAGGTGATACTTTCAACATTACTTTATCACATATTTGAAACTCAATCGGCTTCCGACGTTTATCTGCATAACTTCTTTGTTTATCTTGTGCCGCTTTCATCCGTACTCGTATTACTCCAATTTTATCTGTAGTTTGCTGAACTAACTCAGGCCCAGCTAATTGTTTTTCACCTATTTCATTCCAGCACAAAGGAGTTCTACATTTTCGTCCATACAGAATCTCAAAAGGTGCTGCCTGAATACTTGAGTGGTAGCTATTGTTGTATGCAAATTCAACCAAAGTCAAATGACTATCCCACGATCCTCCAAAATCAATGATACAGGATCTCAACATATCTTCTAAAGTTTGGATAGTGCGTTCACTCTGTTCATCAGTTTAAGGATGATAAGTTGTACTTAGCTTAATTTGTGAACCCCTTTCTCTCTGAAAGCTCTTCCAGAACATAGAAGTTAAACGACTATCTCCATCAGAAATAATCGATAAAGGAACACCATGTCGTGCCACTATTTCATCAATGTATAACTTTGCCAATCTCTCCATCGAATATGACTCTTTCATAGGTAAGAAGTGTGCAGATTTRGACAACCGATCYACKATYACCCATATTGCATCATACCCTTTCGATGTTCTTGGCAATTTGGTTATGAAATCCATAGTAATATGATCCCACTTCCAAACCAGAATTTCTAAAGATTGCAACTTGCCATAGGGACGCTGATGTTCAATCTTTACCTGAAGACATGTCAAGCACTGTTCAACATATTTAGCAATATCTTTCTTCATACCTGGCCACCAATAATGTTGCTTCAAATCCCGATACATTTTACTTGTACCTGGATGTATCGTAAAACGTGACTTATGAGCCTCATCCAAAATACGTTTTCTAAGATTACCATAACATGGTACCCAAATTCTGTTATGGAGTTTCCAAAATTCTCTGTCATTTTTCACCAAATCAGATATTAATCCACCCAATCTTTCCTGTTTGATC
>NW_020201997.1:37740-38911 GCF_001531365.2 Cynara cardunculus var. scolymus
CCTCGCCTCTCGTCATCTGAAAGGCTCTTCCTTTTGCATTAACCTCTGTCTGTCTTGTCCCTCCCCGTCCACTTAGACTAACACGATTATCCATTTGCCCACGACCTGTTGGTACATACCCATATCCTCGACCCCCAGAATATCCAGATCCCCAACCTCCAGCAAAACCAAACCCTCGATTCTTTGCTTGCGGACAATTAACACTTATATGTTGAGATGAATTACAAGTAAAACATCTCCGCGTCATCCGACAGTCTCGAGCTATATGTCCAGGTTCCTGACATTTAAAGCATACTCTAGATTCTGTATTGCAATTTCCCTGATGTATTTTATGACATCGGGTACACGCCTTATCATTAAACCTTGAGACTGGTCGATTCACATTTTCCATAAACCTCGGTCTACGGAAATCAGTTACTGTAACTTCCCCCTTTCTTTTCTCCCCAACCTTTTCTTGTGGTTGTCGATTAATATCTTGTTCCAGTATTTCAGCAACATCAACTGCCGCATGAAATGTTGTCGGATTTCTGGATATCACGTACTTTCGAAGATTTGCCTCCAATCCCCAGATATACTTTCTCACTTTACTGTTTTCAGATATAATATAGGCTTCAGAAAACCTAGATTGTTCCATGAAAACTTCTGTATACTGGCGGACTGACATGTTTCCTTGTTCAAGACGAAGGAAATCATCTTCCAACTTTCGAACTACAACTTCAGGACAATACTGCATTTTATACTTCACCACAAAATCTTCCCACAACATGGTCTTCAGAATGTTCGGATCTGAACTGGACAGGACTTCCCAACAATACAAAGCACTTGATCTCAAACGAGATACAACAAACATAACTTTGTCTTCTTCTACACTTTTACTGATTTGCAGACCCAGCTCGATCTCCTTAAGCCAACACATAGCTTTAACAGGATAACACTCACCAGAAAACTTAGGAGGTTTACAAGCAAGAAACATCTTAATATCTCCTCCCTTTTGCACTGAGGACGAAGTGAGGGGTACATATGTACCAGTTACCGGTGTACTAGCTCCGGCTTCCTCCTGATCGGAATTTCTTACCATATTTGGATTAGTTTGGTTTGTATGCCTTAACAAATTTACCAAACTTTCCTGAAACTTTCCCAGCTCTGCTGCCAACATATCTTGAGTAATATA
>NW_020201997.1:40686-42101 GCF_001531365.2 Cynara cardunculus var. scolymus
TAATACACTCACCTTTTAGAAGTCAAATAACAAAGCTTTTGAAATCCTCTTTCTGTGCAATCCTCTTGATTCTTCAGAGAAAAATTCTAAATATAGTATGTGTGTGTGTACCCTTTTCTTTTCAAAATCTATTTATAAATACACAAAAAGAAGGAGAGGCGATGGGCGGCTCATATAGCCGACCTCCCCCTTTTTTATTTAAAATAAATAAATTTTAAATTATTACCCAAAAAACAGTACACACATACATACATAACCATATACATATATATATATATATGTATAAACTTGAAATATAACCAGAATATTACACAATTATAAAGTTTTTAGTTTTTTAAAACTCACCTTATCAAACACAAATTCTGTCGGTTAAAACGCACAGCAAATCACAGGATCTTCAACCACTTTTAAACAACTATTTTCTTCAAGAATGCTCTTCACCACCACAAAACACCTTTTCTCTCTTAAACCGGTTTTCTTCTCAAAATAAAGTGATAAGATAGAATCTTATCCCCTTTTTCTTTCTTCATATATTTTCATAAGGCGGTGGTGAATATTTTACTTATAAAATAGTTTTGGACGGTGGAAGATATTCTTTTAAAATCATCTTTGCTTCATAATGAAGATATTGTATTTCCACATATTAAAATAATCAAAATCTCATGCATGTTTCACATTACATACATGCACATATAATACACATATACATCATAACACCTTTTTCATATATATTGTTAGCTCCATTATTCCTATCTTGTAAAAGTATAGAAAAAGTATATTGCAAGTCTTGACAGAAGGTTAACTCCATAGAAGACAACAGAGGATTAGCGACAGAAGTCGTATGATCGAAGAAGTGAAGAGTGGCAGAACCTCTGATGCGTCTCACAGAGGTTCTAGAAAATAGTCCTCTGATCAAAAAGAACACGCAAGTCATTTACAGTAGAGCCTCTGAGATGTCTCACAGAGGGTCTGTGGTTTTCGTCTTTTGTGAAGTTTATGTTCTAACAGTTTTCGAAGGTAGTTAGCCGCATGTGCTTCTCACGTGACTAGGGCTTAATCGACTTTCTTTGGAAGACCCAGATGAAGACACGTGTCAAGATCTAGTCTCTAAGGTCGTTAGGAACTAGTATAAATAGCGAATAAGGCCTTTGTAAACTGTGTGCTTCCAGTATTGTAATTGTCAAAATTTTCAATTGAATTGATTGAAAAACCTTTGGAGCAATTTTCTTGCATTCATCTTCTTCGTTGAGACTATGTGTTCTTGGTGTGTTTAGAATTTCTAATCACTTACTCACTCTGTTTGGCTCTTATTAATATTTCCGCTGCACTTCAATTGTTTTAGAGCTTATTTAGAGTATTAGATCAATACCAAAGTTGAATTCAGATCCAACATATATGCATATCACTCATGCATT
>NW_020201998.1:0-2463 GCF_001531365.2 Cynara cardunculus var. scolymus
ACTTTGTTGAATGTCCTCTGCGGTCTTCTGTGACAGATCATCTTCTGTCAAAACTTGCTGTGTTACTTTTTCGATACTTTTACATTCAAAGATGATGAGAGCTAACATTCCCTCTCATTCCAAAACGCATCACTCCTTTCCATGGTGAGACCTTTAGAAAAACTTTATCGCCTTTCTGGAATTCTAATGGTCTCCTCCGATTGTCAGCATAACTTTTCTGACGATCCCTAGCAGCCTTGAGTCGATTTCTGATTACTACAATCTTATCAGTGGTGTCTTGGATAACGTCGGGTCCCGTTAACTGTTTATCGCCAATTTCTGACCAACACAATGGAGATTTACACTTGCGCCCATACAAAGCTTCATAAGGTGTACATTGGATGCTGGTATGGTAGCTGTTATTATAAGCAAATTCCACTAATGGAAGATGCGTGTCCCAACTTCCACCAAAATCTATAACACAGGCTCGCAACATGTCTTCCAGGGTTTGGATTGTTCTTTCGGTTTGTCCATCTGTCTGGGGGTGATAAGAGGTGCTTAGGTCCAGACAGGTACCCATTCCTTGCTGAAGCGACTGCCAAAAACTTGACGTAAAACGGTTGTCTCTATCCGATAGAATGGAAGTAGGCACCCCATGCCTAGMRACGATTTCGTTTATATAGATCTGAGCTAACTTCTCCATCTTATAGTCTTCTCGGATTGGCAAGAAATGAGCAGATTTTGTCAATCGATCTACAATCACCCAAATGGCATCATGCCCTTTTCCAGATCGGGGTAACTTAGTTATGAAGTCCATCGATATATGCTCCCATTTCCATTGTGGAATTTCGGGCTGCTGAAGCAGACCTGAAGGTTTCTGGTGTTCGGTCTTGACTATTGCACAAGTTGAGCACTTAATTACATATAGTGCAATATCTTTCTTCATTCCAGGCCACCAGTAGTATGCTCTTAAATCCTTATACATTTTGTCTGCTCCCGGGTGAATCGAATATTTTGATCGATGAGCTTCGTCCAAAATGGTTGGTCTAAGATTGCCAATCTTAGGTATCCAAACTCTATTTCCTAAATAATACACTCCATCAGACTTCATTTGAAACTTGGACTCTATGCCATGCAAAATTTCATTCTTCAAGTTCTCCTCCCTTAGAGCTTCTTTTTTATCCTTCAGAATTTGGGCCTTCAAACTGGTTTTCACTAAGGCTCCTAAAGCTCTTACCCTTAACGGTTTTACTCTTTCCTTTCGGCTTAAAGCATCGGCTACAACATTAGCCTTGCCTGGACGATATTTGATCTCACAATCATAATCACTAAGTAATTCAACCCATCTTCTTTGCCTCATATTCAGCATTTTCTGATCGAGGATATGTTGAAGGCTTTTATGATCCGTGTAGATGGTGCATTTTGTGCCATGGAGATAGTGCCTCCAAATCTTAAGTGCAAATACTACTGCTCCCAGTTCCAGGTCGTGAGTAGTATAGTTCTTTTCATGCAGTTTTAGTTGTCTCGAGGCATAGGCGATGACTTTATCTTTCTGCATCAATACGCATCCTAACCCTTGATGCGATGCATCGCAAAAGACTACGAAGTTATCCGAACCCTCTGGTAAGGATAAGATAGGTGCATTACACAGCTTCTGTTTGAGAGTCTCGAAGGCTTCTTCTTGCTTTTCTCCCCAAGTGAACTTCTTATCCTTTTGGGTTAAAGCTATGAGCGGTTGTGCAATTTTCGAAAAATTTGCAATGAATCGCCGATAATAGCCTGCTAACCCAAGAAACTGGCAGATCTCTGTAGGGGTTCTCGGGGCTTCCCAATTCCTAAGCCTCAATTTTGGCAGGATCCACCTGAATTCCTCTCTTGTTAACTACATGGCCCAAAAACTGAACTTCCTGTAACCAGAATTCACACTTGGAAAATTTGGCATACAACTTCTCATTTCAGAGTACTTCCAAGATTACTCTCAGATATCGCTCATGGTCTTCTCGGTTTCCTAAATAAATTAATATGTCGTCTATGAAAACGATTACGAATTTATCCAGGTATGGCCTATAAACTCTATTCATCAGGTCCATGAAGACAGCTGGTGCTTAGCCCAAATGGCATAACCACAAATTCGTAATGACCATACTGGGTCCTGAAGGCTGTCTTGGGAATGTCTTCTTCCCGAACCCTCACCTGGTGATACCCGGATCGCAAGTCAATCTTGGAATAATAAGCTGCCCCTTGAAGTTGATCGAACAGGTCATCGATTCTAGGGAGGGGGTATCTATTCTTGATGGTCAACTTATTGAGCTCCCGATAATCAATGCACATTCGCATTGACCCATCTTTCTTCTTGACGAATTGTACCGGTGCTCCCCAGGGTAAGTAACTTGGTCTGATGAATCCTTTGTCTAGCGGTTCCTGGAGTTGGGTCAACATCTCTTGCATTTCCGAGGGTGCCAAACAGTATGGCGCCCTTGCTAC
>NW_020201998.1:3691-5868 GCF_001531365.2 Cynara cardunculus var. scolymus
TTGTGTACGCAAAGATATTGTCTCCTTTCATTTCGAGGTTCCACAACTCCATTTCCAATTTTTGGAGTTCACTCCTCAGACAGTATTCGTCCCTTTGCAGCTTCTTAAACTCTTCCTAGGAAAGTCAGTTAGCCGCTTCTCGACCTCTGGTTTGAACTACAGTGTTCCACCAAGTTAGCGCCCTTCCTTGCAATAGGCATGCCGCATACTCGACCTTATTTCCTTCAGTGTATTTGCTAATGTGCAGAACGGACTCCATACTCTCGAGCCATGATAGTAATCCTACCGCTCCTTTGGTTCCATAGAATTCCTTGGGGTTGCAAGCTCTGAAAGTCTTGTATGTACATTCCTGCGGAGGCCTAGGCTCAGTGTTTGAAGTTTGGTTGGCATTCAGCCCAGCAGCCACTTGGCTGACTATATTCGGAAGTGCGGCGATAAGTTGATCCGATACGAGTTGAGCTATATTGGGGTTCTCCCTTCTCGGCGGCATTTCTTTGGACCCTATTCAGAATGGAATTCATAAGTTGATGGCTAAAAAAGGGTGATAGCTCCCCAGATATTTCGATGATACTCAAGGGTACTCTTCGCAGGAAAAAAAAATAATCAGGTAATACCAACACCAAAATAGGGTAAACTTATTCGTACAATAAATCGGCATAATATGTATTCTTCAAAAGGTGCCCATGCATTGAAATTGGATGATGAGTACAAGACAAGATCCCTAACGTCTGAACAAAAGAGTATCCTATTTCAAATTTCTTCTAGATCAACATCCATCCTATGGCTATTCCTAATGCTAGCATCATCATGCTACTAACAAACAGCCATCTATAAAACCTCCTAATTTCACGTCGGGCTGCAGCAGTAGCCTCTCTATTCCTTATTAGGCTCTCATGATGTGCTTCCATTACATCGGACAGGTTGTTGAGGATGTGATGTTGATAACTCAGTCGAGTCTTGTGTACTTGTGTGTCCGCTGCAATCCTTCTTACCCMCTCTCTTTCCGTTGGATTCATCCCTTGAGGGTAAGACGCAGGTATTCCGGTCACAATCTGAGTCATTCTGCTCCCTTCGTGGTGTCGGGATGACTCCCCTACGACCCTCTGTGATTTCTCAAATGTTACCCTCTGTGGCAGTGGGACACTCTTTCTGGGCGTGACTCTGACTATTGGGCCATGATGGGTTCGTGTCGGATCATCGGGTGCCGACTCCGTTGGGGGTAGGTAAGACACTTGAGGTGCGGCAGCTGCATCACTTGATGCCGTATSTTGCTCGTATGGGTCCACCTCTTCGTCGCGGGTTGAGTTTCTTCTGGAACGACCAACTACATATCCGGAATCATCGGCGGAATATTCACTCGGATCAGAAGACATTGCCAAGATCTGTGACATAAACAATCTTAGTTACTAAAGTGCATCCTCTTGCATAAGCTTAGTGATTCAATAGAAGCTTCTAAATAAAACAAAGTCATGACAAACAGACTATATCCTCTGGTTAAACCTCTGGTTATACTACCAGAGCTTCTAGTCGTGAGACCAGAGCTTCTGGTTGCACTAGAGTCCTTAGAGAATGAATTCTTATCCATCGTTTTTCTGACAATCCAATGGAACTCCATCCTATCAAYAACTGACTTACTCTTCATACTAGAAATATTTATAGATCTTACCTTCATCGACCTAATGCACTTACCAGAACTTCTGGTAGCAAGGCCAGAGCCTCTGGTTCTACTTAGTGCACTTTCCAGGGCTTCTGGTTACGGGAACAGAGCCTCTGTTGCAACACCGATACTTTGAAATTCTAAGAAATCCTTCCATCGGTCCTCTGGTTCTTCTATTCGCCTTTACCAGAGCTTTTGGTTGCGAGACCAGAGCCTCTGTTGCAATATCTATACTTAGAGAAATTCTAAGAAATCCTTCCATCAATCGTCTGGTTCTTCTATTCGCCCTTAACCAGTGCCTCTGGTCTTCTTGACCAGCGCCTCTGGTCCTACATGGACACTCAACAAGAATCGAGCACTCCAATTTCCATCACCTCTGGTCTTCTTGACCAGCGCCTCTGGTCCTACATGGACACTCAACAAGAATCGAGCACTCCAATTTTCATCACCTCTGGTCTTCTTGACCAGCGCCTCTGGTCCAACAAGGACACTTGGCTAAAGTCAAGCATTCTATCTTCCA
>NW_020201998.1:7885-32054 GCF_001531365.2 Cynara cardunculus var. scolymus
CTAAAGGCCCAAGCCCAAGAAAGCTTTTATTTTCTAAATATAAGGCTACAACAAACAAAACAATTTTGATAAAAGATTTTTAAAACTCCACTCTTTCAAAATAATAATAGGCAACCAAATATAAAAGATTGGAACTTAGGAAATTTGGATTTTAAGAAGAACGAGACGAAAATATCAGCTTTTTTTTATGTGAAATATTTCAAGACTAATTGGCTTGCATGAATTAACTTGGTTAGCTACCGTCAAAACATGATCTAATCAGACTAATTAAACAAGACGATCTCTGGTCATCGAGGCTAAATCCTAAAAAGACTTAGTTTTCAATCAGGATCCTAAAATAAAGTACTAACCTGAAATCCCACAATGCAGAGTTGTCACATATATTTGAACAAGTTATATGTCACCTTTGTGTTTTTTGAGAAAGAGGGTTGTATCGATTGTACCTCTTTCGAAACCATTGTTGATTAGAAAGGTGGATAATGTTTCATACCAGGCCCTGCGTGCTTGCTTTAGCCCGTAGAGAGCTTTGTCCAAAAAATAGACATAATCTGGATGTTTTGGATCTTCAAACCCAGGAGGCTGCTGCACGTATACTTCTTCTTGAAGTTTGCCATTTAGGAAGGCAGACTTGACATCCATCTGATAAACTATAAGCCTTTGTGAGATGCATAGGCTAGGAATATCTGGATGGCCTCAAGTCTTACGAACGGGAGCAAATGTCTCATCGTAGCCAATTCCTTCTTCCTGGCAGTAGCCCTTGGCAACAAGCCTGGCTTTGTTCCTTATTACTATGCCATCTTCGTCCTTCTTGTTTCGGAAGACCCATTTTGTTCCTATGGCCGTCTTCCCTTTGGGTAGAGGCATGAGGGACCATACCTTGTTTCTTTCAAACTGGAGTAGTTCTTCTTGCATCGCGTCTATCCAGTTTGGGTCTAATGGGCTTCAGAAACTTTCTTTGGTTCTATCATGCTAAAAAAGTTGGTGAAGAGGCATTCATTGGCAGTGGCAGATCATGTTTTGACACCGTACGTTGGATCACCAATGATTTGGTGGTGTGGGTGATCTTTTGTCAATTTGGTGCTTGACTGAGGTTCTTGAGCAATAGGATGCAGTTCTTCATTGTTCGATTGAACTGCTTGCTCCTCCTCGAAGAGATCATCTCCAGAGTTAGACTATGGTTCTTGGTCGTGATCTGAAAACATAGAAGAAGTAGAAGGTGAAGTAACATGATTTTCAGGAAGTGGAGTACTGTTAGCATTGGAGATTGCATGTTCTTCATCGGTTCTGGAAGTGGATTTTGCAGTTGGGGCATGTCCAGAGTTTACTTCTTCGTCGAAGATGTTTTCAAATAATTGAGCTAACTCTGATTCATTAGGTTTGCCAAGTGATGAATCAAATGCTCTTCTTTGAAGTCCGAGTTCTTAATTGTTGTGTCAAGAAGTCATTGGTGTGGAATCATCAAAGGACACATTGATGCTTTCTATGACGATTCTTGTCCTTTTGATGTAGACTCTGTAGGCCTTGGCAGTTTGAGAATAGCCTAGAAAAATCCATTCATCAGCTTTCTTGTCGAACTTGCCAAGATATTCCATATCGTTGAGTATAAAGCATTTGCACCCAAAGACATGAAAATATTTGACATTTGGTCTCCTTTGGTTGATGAGCTCATAAGGTGTCTTCTGGTGCCTCTTGTTGATGATTGATCGATTCTGGGTGAAGCATGCAGTGGAAATAGCTTCAGCCCAGAATGTGATGGGTAACTATGATGAAGCAAGCATGGTTCTTGCTGCTTCCACGAGGGTTCTGTTCCTTCGCTCCACCATTCTATTCTGTTGTGGAGTTCTAGCTGCTGAAAGTTTTGTGAAATGCCTTCACTGATGAGGTATTCATCGATTCTGGCATTTTTGAATTCAGTTCCATTGTCGCTTCTAACCTTTATTAGTTTTCGTTGTAGAAGGACTTGGAGCCTTTTCATCACTTCAATGATTAGGTCTGGAACATCTGATTTCTTCTTCATAAATTCAACCCAGGTGTATCTTGAGTATTCATCAACCAGTACTAACATGTACTTCTTTCCAAAGAGTTGAGTTGATATAGGCCCACATAGGTCTATATGTACCATGTCCAAGGGCTTGGTGCAGGAGGTTTCTGACTTAGTTTTATGTGAGGCCCGTCTTAGTTTTCCCATCTCACAGGCTGAGCAAAGATGATCTTTTTCGAATTTGAAATCCGGAATTCCCTTGACCAACTTCTGTTTGGCTAGTTTTCGTAGTGCATCAAAGTTGAGATGTGAGAACTTTTGATGCCATAGCCAATTTTCATCGCTTTTATGAGACACAAGACAAAAGGTGTCTTGTCCCATTGAGGATTCAAAATCTAGAAGATAGAGATTTCCTTCTCTTTTTGCCTTGATGATTGTTTTACCGGGCATTGTTTTGATGATGCAGAAACCTTTGCGAAACCTGACTTCAAGTCCCTTGTTGCAGAATTGGATTATGCTTAGTAGGTTGTGCTTTAAACCTTCAACATAGGCCACTTTGCTGATGGAGATGTTTCCTTTGATGAGAGTGCCATATCCCTTGATTGTACCCTTGCTGTTGTCCCTAAATGTCATAGAACCTCCAGATTTTTCGATGAAGGAGGTCAGTTGACTTTTGTCACCAGTCATGTGCCTAGAGCAACCGGAATCCATGTACCATGGTTGCACATGCTGGTCCTGCAAGACAAATTAAGGGGTTTTAGGTACCCATTTCTTAATGGGTCCACGTTTGTTAGTAGGAGACACCACTCTCTTTTCATCACCCTTAGCCCTTAAAGGCTTGGGTTTATTAGTATTTCCATTGCCCTTGGATTAGGGCTCTTTCACGTTCTCATTGATTTTAACTTTGTAGCAATAAACGTGTTGGGAAAATATGCAATGATGTGTCAACATGTGATTCCTCAGGTTTTGTAAAAGAGCTAAACATTGACAATTATTGTATTTTGGGCATGAATGTCTAGCTTTCTTTTTATTCGCTGAAAATAAAGAAGTAAATGTGGGGGTTGTAAATCTTGTCCTAGCATTGGTTGTTTTTACAAACTTTCTATCTAGTTCAGATTTTTTATGTGAAGGGTCTTTGTCTTTAATTCTTTTCTCCTGAGGAAGGTCTGCTTTTCATCAGCTGAATGAGAGGAAAAGTGGTGGTTAATTTTCTCAGAGGCAGGCCACTTCTGTTTTTGCTCACGAGTAAACTTAATGAACTTAAAGGATGTACTAGGTCCTCGTGAGTTATCTTTGGCAGAGTTGCTATTTCTCAGCTTTCCCTTTCCTTTGTCCGAAGATTTCATCGATGGTGGAATATCAGTTTTCATTGAGGATTTGAAGTTTTTAGGCTTTTTATCCATAATGATTAATGGTGATTCGCATACTGTTTCCTCTTCAGATTCAGAATCGAGAAAGTCTCATGCTGATTTCTCGAAATCAAAATTAGCATGGATGTTTGTTGGAGGTGTGGGTTCAGAGGTTGATGCTTCAAAGTGATCTGTTTGAGGTTCCATCGGTTCTGACTTAGCCGAATTTTCGGTTTTACCCGGATGATTCGTCAATTCATCAGCTGATGGCTCCTCATTAGGATTCTTCTTTTCATCAACAGTACTTGCTGATGAAGTGGGATTGACAATCAGAGATTCTGGTTTCACCATAGGATTTCCATCGGTCTCTGATTTGGAGGTGTCATTCCTTCCATCAGAATTCTTACTTGTATTGTTCTCGTACACCACATTTTCAAAATCCTGTCTTCAAATGACAGTTTTTCCATCGACTTTAACTCTTTTAAAGTTTGCTTTTGGTTTTGGGAGAAAGTCGGGTTTCTGAATGCATCCAWSTTTKAAAKTSGATWCAAGGGTGRATTTCTTTGATTCGATGAAGGAGTCCAATTCATTGAATCCAATCCCTTGAGTGTCCGTTTGACCATTTAATTTTTCATAAACATCTTGGGCATCTTTATACTTCTTCATCAGAAGTTCATTGGTTTGAAGCTTCTAGTGAAGGATTTCCCGTTCTTTTTGAAAGAAATCTTTAAGAGCAACTGAATTTAGTCTCTCTGCCTTGGATTCTTTTAGGCCTTAGTTTCTTTTCTAAGTCCTTAGTTATTCGTTTGTTTAGTTCCAGAAGTTTATCTTCCTCTGATTTCTTAAGTGTGGTGATGCGAGTCTTTTCCTTAGCAAGTTCTGCTTTTTCTTAGGTTAGAAGGTCAGTCTCTCTTTTGTAGAAACTTGCTTCTTTTTCCGCTTTTATTCCTTCAGATTTTTCAAAATTTAAAATCTCTTTTAATTAAAAGAAATCCTCTGAAAGTTTTATCACCCTTAACTCTAGCTCAGATGGAGCAAAGTTGGTTTCATTGGAAGTAGACTCACATACCTGATCATCAGATTCTGTATTGGATGTGGCCATTAGACATATGAGTGCTTTGTCTTCTTCATCGGATGAAGAATCAGACACCCAGTTTTCTTTCTCAGCCATCAGGTTTCGCTCTTTAGGATTGTACTTGTATTTATTCTTGTAGTAGTCAGCATCCTTCACCGGTCGCCCTCTACATTCTTTAGAAAAATGACCGATTTTTCCGCACCTGAAACAGCGGAGGTCATTTTTCCTTCCATCTATGTCCTCTCTCTTTTCCTCTCTTCGTTCTTCTCTCTTTTCTCTTTCATCTCTCTTGTCTTCCCTTTGATGGAATTTAGAGGGCTTCTATTCATAGGATGGTTGGTACCTCTCCCTCTTGAACTCTCTTCGTTCATAAGGTTTCTTGATGAACTTTTTCTGGAACTGCTTTGTTATCAAGGCCAGAGATTCGGCAAAGGCTTTGATATCATCATCTGATTCAGATGTTTCATCTTCATGCTCAGATTCCACCGCTAGTGCTTTCTTTCCTTTCTTCTTGTGGTCTTTGGTGGAGGTCGTTGAAACTTCCTTTTCTTCGGTTGCTAGAGCCAGGGGTCCAGCGATGGACACCTTTTTCTTCAAGATGTCGTTCTCTTGTGCAGCAAGCGTTCAGTATACATCATGGAGTGACCAGCCGTCTAAGTCCTGATGTGCTTGTAGGGACATTGACAGTTGTGTCCATTTATCATCGATACTTTTAAGGAATAAAACATTGTTTTCTTCCTTTGTTCTGGAGATATCGTTTCGGTGACATTGATTAATCAATGTGTTGAAACGATCATACGTCTTCTGAATCGGTTCATCAGGAAGAGCCTTGAAGTTAGTGTATTCGTTGAGACATTGAGCTCTATGATACTTCTTCGTTTTTGCTCCTCCTTCCAATTGGCTTGCCAGCTCATCCCATAGTTCTTTGGTTGTGGAACATGCGTTGAGGGATTGGAAGATTTCATTGGGTATGGCCATAATTATTAGTCTTTTGGCCTTTTGGTCGGTCTCAACCCGCTCTATGTCGTCTTCATCCCAATTTTTCTCGTCCTTGGGCATGTAGTAGGTAGGAATTTCTGCTGCTGTGTTTGTTCCTGGAACTCTTGGAACAAGAGTCTGTGGAACATAGGGACCCTCCATGACAGATCGCAGAAGATTTTTGTCCATCCCTTCCAGAAAATTCACCATTCGTATCCTCCATTGTGGGTACTCTTCTCTTTGAAGAGTTGGAGGTTTAGTGAGGGAACCAACACTATAGGCTGAGTACCAGTTAGCCATTGGAGATTTTTAAATGAGAGAAAATTTAAGTCTTTGGTGAAGAGGTTTTGTGAAGGACGTGAATTGAGAGATTTTTAGATGATTGTTTGATTGGAAGAACAATCAATTTGCTCTGATACCAATTGTTGATCCCAAATCTATCAAGAACACTAATAATCTAGTTAACAATAACCAAATTATAGCGTTTAATGAACAAAATGATGAACACTCAAGAACAATGTATGAACATTCAAAGAACAATCTTGAGTGCCAATAAATTCAGTTTATTCAATATGAAAATGTAAAAGCGACGTTAATTACAATAGGCGTAATCACCTATTTATACTAAAAGGCTAATTAGAAGATAACTATCTAGCGAGATTATTTAGCAAATCTTCTACTAATGGATAAAGTTTATCTAAACTATGGATAAAGTTTATCTAAACTATGGATAAACTATAAATCAAGATAAACTTGAAATCCAGCTGTTGATTTGTTATCTCCAGTTGTCTTTCATGAGATGATGAATCAACCTTATCTTAATATTTCCATCGTATGCTTCTGGTTGAATTGGTGAAGAAAACTCTAAGTGTGGTTGACCAGAGGAGTGATGAAGATGCTCTTTCCATCGCATCTCTGGTTGTTCATCGACCCTCTGGTTGTTCTTCAGACTTAGTCATTTCTGCCTTATCGTTTTCATCGGTCTTCTGGTTCTTCATTACTTATTGTTTTTCATTACTTTTATACTTATTCATTATGGGGTCTAACATAAAGATTTAGAGGAAATGGGAAAGTAACTACCAATTTCAATGTATGAAATTGTTTTCATTCTTATAAAAAGATTGGCCTGTGAGTATAACAAATATACTCAGTACAACGAATGTACTTCATATATGAGACTTTTTGAGGTTCGTCTCACCAAGTCTTCCATTCAATCAACGATATCTTATGAAAAGTATATCTATGAATGTTTCGGCAAAATAACATATTAAATGCAAAATCTGTGTAGTGTAGAAAGATAAAGCAACTAATGTTTCTGTTTAGGCTCAAAAAGATAAACCGTGTGGACTACACAAATTTATCTGACTAAAGAAGTGATAAAAAAGACTTTTTTTTTGTTTTGGATATTATTATTATGTATTTTTTTTTTTGCAAAATGACCATAAATATTTTACAATACCTTAAATCGCAAACTTTGGAATTTGTAACATTAGTAAACATATAATATATAAAAAAGTCCACTCCCCATTAAGCGGTTTTTCATACCTAATTCGAATAATATATTTTCAACAAAATTGATCACTCAGTTTTCATTGTATACAAATGTAATCCCCGATATTCAATCAATCTTCAATCTTCCATCTTCCATCTTCCATCAAGGATATCCGGATACATAATTATCCGAGTAAACACTTAAACTGGACGATCAAGGTGGCTTCCAAAATCACTTAGACCACAAAATACAAATCACTAAATCGGATAAAGTGGTATCCATTTAACAAGCCGCCAAGTTTGACCAAGTAATAATCTTTGACTATTCAAAAACTCACCACAAAATCGGATAGGGAGATGTCCGATTAACTACTAAGTCGGATGAAGGGGCTTCCGAGTTACCACAAAGACATAGCCACCATGTTTAACTAAACCATTTAAACATCGACTTTGATATTCAATTCACAAATCGGTCAAGGTAGCCTACGGATTATGTTGAATACAGATAAGGTGGTGTCCGATTTACATCAATTCCAGTAAAAGATATCTGATTTACAACCACAATATATGAAATCTTCAACCACAAACACATAACTTTTCAAAAAAATTAGCAAAAATAGATCAAACTCCAAAATTTTATGAATATTGTCAAGAACAAAAAAGCTTTTAAAAAAATCAAAAATCCTTTCAAATCTTTAAAATCAACGATCAAATCACAAACTTATGTGAATAAAGATGATTCACAATGTTAAATCACACACAAAGATCATGATTTTAACAATCAAACAAACAAAAATGTAATATTTGAGATGAATTTAGATGAAAAAATTGATGAACTCAAGAACACTCGATAAACATTCAAGAAAAAATGATGAATTTTCAGAAAATTATGCAGAAAATTTCAAACTTTGTACGATTTCTTCAATCAATAACGCTGCAGAAAATTGTAAGTCCTGATATTCAATCAATCTTCCATCTTCCATCAAGAACACGATAAATGGCAATTTCAAGATTATGATCTTTGAGAGATACAAAGTCAACTTTCAAGAATGAATACAATTAAACTCTAAAATTCAATCCTAACAACAAAAGTTTTTAACTTCAATGCCACCAATCCATTTGAAAATAATAAAATGAACACATTTTAATAATCGCAAGAAAATGTTTTTCTTTGCATAAATGTTGTGTCAAAAGACTACTATTAAACTATCCAACTATAACCATCCCCGATATGTATTCAGTAGAAACAACAACAAAAACGTCGCCAACGCCAGTCCTCCCACTATCTGACATAAGAACACCATCCTTCGCATTGATCTCCTTACCAAATTGGCAGTCTTCCATGCCTCGGTTGATGTATGATACAGGAGATCTGCCTCCTCTGACAAGTTGGACATAGCCTGGTGCTGGTAAGACAACCTCACTTGACAATCACGCATCTCGACAGCCATGGCCTGAATCCTTTGTGCCTCAACCTGCGTTATGCTGGAAGCATGTCCTACGGGTACCCCCGCAACTAAACGGGGAGTCACCTCCGGCTCCTAGTGTGATGGTCCTACTCCTGTCCTCCTTGGCATGGGGATGCTCTTTCGTGTCGTCTGTTGGGTGCGCGGTCCATAGGGATTCGCTTGGTGAAGTACTAGAGTCGGCTGAGGTAATTTGGAAGTCGATGGCACTCTTGGATGATTTATGACGGTCCTCTCGTTAGACACCTCATGTTCTGAATCAGTGTCCATGTGGGGTTCCTTCTAGCGAATGATGGGCAGGTTGACTCGGGGAGGACCAGTTACATAACCCGACTCATTGACCGAGTAAATAGTGCGAGAAAATGACATAGTGATACTCACTAGGGCATAACTATAATCATCTATGATATACAATGCCTATTCACACATAAAGTATGATGCTTCAAAGGTTTTGAGAAAAAAAACCATCTTAAAAATATTTCCAATATAAACATTTATAGTCTCGCATTAATCTTTCCCTAATTAAACATAGGTGATCAGGCTTTGTTTAATTGAGGTCCAATAATGCAATACCGACTTAGTTATACTAGCAATATGTTCAGAAAATTGAAATTTATTTCCAGTTTCCGGCTATAGTTTGGGTTTTCCAAAGGAAAACCAATATTTTGTATAGCCTTCGGCTCTGGTACCAATCCTTTCGCACCCCGCTAAAGCGGAAACACGAGGTGTAACAGCTTAAGAATTTCACAGCATAAGGTACAAGACAACACCAACCATAGTAAAGAAAGAAAAATACAAAGGTTTACAATATGTCTTAAAATTACAACTTTTTCAAAAGGGAAATAACGAGTTGACAAAAAAAATATCCTGCCACATGATGCCTTCCTATAATGCCAACCTTATTGATGAACACCTGAAAAGAATGCCGATTAAGAAGGTCAACTACTGAAATAGCTGGTGAGTTCACAGGTTTTTAAATGATGAAAAAAAGATTAACTCAAAAATTAGTTTAATCTGCACAATGGATAAGTAAGCGGTAGTTTGTAATGCACAAGATAGATTGTATGCTAAATGCTAAGGCCAAGACTCACTACCAAACCTAATGATATCACACCCCAAGACTGCATGTTCTATCGCTAACATGAGTATACAAAACAATAATTATGCACTCACGCACAGTGTGAGTGGGGTGTCAACCAAATAGCGCTATCCATAATTATCAACAACTCAATAAATGAGTTAATAGATAGTGTGAGAGAATACAGGGACTTAAGCGCGATAGCAAAGAAAAACTCAGGCAAACTAACATAAGCATAAATATCAAAGTGCAATAGCAATAGGAATAAATTTAGCAGTTCGAGTAATAGTACAACTGGTGCGAAGAAACAGTAACATGCTTTTCCGCCAAAAATACGAAATAGTATAAAGGCGCAGTGAAAACTCCCTGAGATATGCAAATGATCGATACCAAAAATCTACTGAACGCAACCAAGGTCCGGTTCTACTTCGGTCCTACGAAAAATCGAGCTACTAATGAGATTTGAGCCTAGATCTTAAAGTTCCGACAATGCTTAATATTATAAAATGCCTTGTGTAAAACTGAATTTTATTTCAGATATTATTTTATGGAAAAAAAAAGAAAAAAGGAAAAGAAAAATAGCTTTTATTATCTTGATATTTTTATGAAAAAGAGGCATAAACAAATCTTTAAGCATGAAAACCTCATTTTATTTTTAAGCTCTTCTATCAAGATTTTTCTGTTATTTTATGCAACTCTTTATTTGTCTTCCAAATTTATTTAAATCAAGGGTTTTTTTTACCCAAGTTGATATATCTTGTTAGGAGACTTTTGGCATAGGAATGATAGATTTTGAAGATGGATAGGTCCTTCAAGTAGGTCTCCTAAGATCTGCTATCCCGAAGGTTTAGTTGTTTGCGCACTTGTTTTATGTCGATTGTTTGGAGATCGAAATATTAATGTTTTAGGTGAGACCACTTGGGTTTAAAAGGTGAGACAAAGATTTCAATTCCAGAGGAAATTTTACCTTATTTGTTTAAGTAGTTTAGAAGTTATGGTCCTCCAAATTTAGTGGTTGGAATCTGTCAAATTGTTGTATGAAATGATATTAAGAATTTGCGTTCTAACTCTTGATTCTTACACATCCTTTATTTAGATCATGATTTAAAAACTTTAAATCAAAAATATTATGATGAAAAACTAGATTAGCGATCAAAACATTCATGCACCAAGATAAAAAAAATTATCTTGCCAAATATTCTAAAAATGATCATCATATGTTGTTATCGAGAAATCTTTTGAAATCTAAGCCTTGGGCTCGATTTTTAGTACTTGAGATATGAAGTTTTATCACATGCATGAAGTTCAAAATTGGTATTTTATGAGTATGAATGATTTTTATGCCTTATTTTGAAACCAAAGTGGTAGAAACTTGAATACACATTTGGATGCTAGTCAAAATTTCCTAACGTTTTTTCCTTGATCTTAACTTGGTTTGATCATGGATTATCACCACCTTATAACATGCAACATGTTTTTGGGTGAAAATCTACAAGCATTAAGATTCTAGAAATAGTTTCTAGCAAGAACAAGTTTTAAAATCAAAAAGGAAGAACAAAAACACAAAATAACGTAAAAACGAAAACTACAACTATGTGAGATGAGTTTTAAAACACCTTAGGATGGATGCTTACCTTCAAAAACACCTTCTAACCCTTGAAAATGATGTTTAGGGACTGCATAATAAAGGAAGAATAGAGAGAAAATGGAGAGGAATTTGAGAGAGTTCTAGAGAGAGTTTAAAGGGAAGGGGGGTAAAGACTCTTGGCATGGAAATGGGAGAAGGAGGGTTTTGGGAGTTTAAATTGGAAAAGGGGGGGGGGGGGGAAGGGTATGGCCGGCCAAAAGGAGGAGGGGGGAGGAGAAAGGGTGTTTTTGGGAAGTGAGAGTAATGTTGAGATTTTATAAAAAGTTAAAAATGTAGGTGATTAATTGATTTCATTTTTTTATTTTGATTTAAATAAATACTAGATGAAATAATTTATCTTGCTTCAAAAAAAATTATCGAACTTATATAGAAAAATGTGATATGACACTTGAATTGGCATTTTATAAACTAATTAAGCAATTAACTCTCCTAAGTATAAAATAGGCATAATTTCTAAATTTTTCTAGTGGAATCATGACTTAGCTTTTAATTTCTAAATTCAAAACGTGACGAGCCTATACTTGCCAATGTGAGATGCTTAAGTCGAGAACTGACCTGAATTTATTTTGACGGATGTCACAGAAGATGTATATGTATTCATGGATTCTAAATATGCTTGCATGGGTGATTTTTATATATACTAATATGCATGCTTTATATGCATAAAAGTGGGCATAAAAGTGGTATGCATGGTTGCATACATATAGCTGTGCATGGGTGTGTATATGCATGAGGGTATTATAAAGAAAATTTTATAAGTTTTATCTTGAACCACCTTCCTTTTTAGGATGGGTATTTAAAGAGAAGAGTTTGGCAATGAAAGGGTTTCCTGCCATTTTTGGTAACTAAGATTGTAAGCTTTAAACTGTGTGAAATTCTTACTATTTTTGGAAACTGAAGATTTGGGGATCAAATTAGAAGCTGATTTTGTCTGTTGTTCTTTTCTTCTATCAAATTCAAAATCTAAGGTGAGTTTTACTTTACAAAAATAGTTTTTGAACCTGTTAAGAACTACTGGTTTTATGATTTTTGATGAAATGCTGTTGTACCATGTATTTCTATATATGGTGCTCTTATGAAATTCATTGACCGATAAGGACTTGTAATCGGACAAAGTATTGTCCGATGAGGGTCCTTACCGACCAAACCATGTTCGGTGAAGAGTTGGGTGGTTTTTATGCGTGTTGACCAATAAGGTCTTATCAGATATAGCCTTATCCAAGAAGGACTCTTTATCGGATATAATGTTGTCCAATTTTTTACTCATTGTTCGTAAGGATGTTCAATGAGAGGGTATCCAGACAAGGCGTGACCAATGAATATGTTGTCCATTGTCAAGTGTTTCTCGGATAGGGTGACATAAGTCTGTTCTGGTATGAAATTATGTTTTAAATGTTTCTTCCAGACGTGGTGACGTAAGTCTGTTTTGGTATGAAACTATATTTTAAATGTTTCTTCAAGATACATATGACATAAGTCTGTTCTGATATGAAACTATGTTTCAATTAGAAAACAAGGGTGTCATATCAAGGAAAGGTGTGCATATGGATATAAGGGTGGAATTTGTGGTTGTGTTAATTACTGTAACTCTTGTTATTATATCCATAAGTTGTAATAATTCTAAATCAACATTTCTCTGTGACTTGATGACTTAAAGATATTGCTCTTATTGAAATGATAACATTGATGTTATTGAGAAGGGAAAAACGGTTTATCGCCAGAGGCATGAATGGCCCATGATTTTAAATGTTTTTGATGAAACTGAACGTTTTGATTTGCAAGGGATCAAAGAATAATTATTTAATGAGACCCAAAGGGGATCTGTATGGTCTTCAAGATGGACCAAAGGATCTCTGGTCATGTGAAAAACTTTCAACTGTTTTTGGGATTTTGTGACTAGAGGCTCTTTATCGTGGACGCTCAGTGTCCGAGCGTTGCGTGTCCGACCTCTGTTTCCTAGCTCTATATCTGAGCTCAATCTTTTTAAAATTTAATCTTGTGTACGTTATAAGTCAAATCCTTTTAAATATCACTTATAAGTGGAGCAAAGAACCAGAAGAGCTCTGATTGCATATTATTATTCTTTTCTTTAAAAATCAAATGTTGGCCTTTTTGGATCAGAGGTTGTGGTTGTCTAGAGGGTCTCTTGTTGAGTTAGTCTTGTTAATTTGGGGGAGTATAGAGGCTCTGGTTGGTAAGATCAAAGGCTCTAGTCAGCTGGAGGGACTGGATTAAAAGAAGGGCTCTAGTCCTTAACAGTCAGAGGAAGCTCTGGTTCTTAGGTATAGAGGAGCTCTGGTTCATTGAACCAGAGAAGATTTGAGGCTTTGTGTTGAGTAAAAGATGCAGATTTCAAGAAGCACGTATAAGGGTTATATGTTATGTTTTTATTTATACTCTGAGTAACAAACAGATTTGCAAGCTTTTGCTGAAATATATGTATTTATTTGCAGAAGATGATTTTAACAGGTTTTGGTGATCTTCACCTTGTAATTGCAACAAAGAGATAATAAGGAGAAGGGGAAAATATGATTATTTTTCTATTATGCTTATCTACTGATTTAAAGATCAAACTGTTGAATGATATATTTTTGATGATACATGTAATAGCACATGGATAGTCTTTTGAAATTTTTGAGTTGTAAATTCTGTATATAAGTTCCTTGACTTCTGGGACCTTTGTGGTGTAAATTTTATTTCTTTTATATAAAATACATGTTATATGCAAATGTGGAAGTTTGGGGTGTTACAAAAGGTGGTATCGGAGCCTGAGTTTAAGGGATTTAGGTATTTAAAGCATGATGCCTAGACTTAAACTGGTATTTGCATATTAAGGGGTCCTAGATGTAGATAGTACCACTAGGAATAAATATGATGGGTTAAAAAGGATAGTATGTAAGGTAAATTCGAGTTACAAATGGCCAATGTAAAAATGAACTTACATGTACATATCTGTACTCGGCTACCTTATTATATTTGGGAATGTGAATACATGATATTTAATATTAAATATCTGCAAATGG
Organism: Cynara cardunculus var. scolymus; assembly: GCF_001531365.2. Classification (NCBI taxonomy): domain Eukaryota; kingdom Viridiplantae; phylum Streptophyta; class Magnoliopsida; order Asterales; family Asteraceae; genus Cynara; species Cynara cardunculus. Next base: position 21,975 of record NW_020201998.1, read on the forward strand.
CAAGTCGATTAAGAAGATTTGAAAGGATCATCCACCCCAATCCAGAAGATAGAGAGGATTCTCCTAATAATACTCCGACCAATGTTTCTGAAAGTCGAGGCAGGGGAAGAACCAGGGGCAGAGGCCAAGGTAGAAGTCAGGCAGAGGTAGAATGAGTCAGATTGGAATTCAACCGGATCAAGGAGAATCTATTTCAAGGAATACTAGTCAAGAATTGGTGCCTCAACCATAATATGTTACTCGGGATGTTCTGGCTGAAGAAATGAACAAGTTGAGGGAAACCCCGGTATCTGTTATGAGACTACCAGCTAGTGTAGAAACTGAACAAGTTGATATTAATCCTCCAGTGCCAGCAACAACTAGTAAAGGGGGAGACATAAAAAAAATTACCATGCAAACCCCCAATATTTTCGGGAGAAAGAGATCTGATAAAGGCTATGTGCTGGATAAAAGATATTGAATCAGTGTTTAATACCCTGCAAATGCTTTCAGGAAGACATGGTTAGATTTGTTGTTTCCATGTTGAAATCTAATGCATTGTACTGGTGGAATGTAGAATCATCGGCTAAGCCCGATATTCTATGATCCATGTATTGGGAAGAATTTGTAAACAGAGTTAAAGAACAATTTTGTCTCAAGATAGCTGTAAGGCAGATGGAAGAAGATTTCTTAAAATTGGAACAGGGCAACCGATCCATACGGGAATATACTGAGAAATTTATTGAATATTCCTGGTTTGCGGAACATCACATTTCCTCTAAGTCAAGAAAAGTGGAAAGATATATTTGGGGTTTGAAGCCCTCTACTAGAGAGTTTGTAATAGCAATGAATCCTGCCACATTTTCTCTGACTATGGATGTTGCCGAAACAACAGAGAGAAACAAGAATCAACATGGAGAAAAGAAAGTGGTAGAGAAACGTGTGAATCCCAATAATCAATCACAAACAGATAAATTCTTCAAGAACACAATTAGATGAGAGAGAGATTTAAACCAAGTTTGTATGTGTATTTCTTGAGAGAGAATTACAAAATTATTGGTATGAACTAATTACAAATAACCTACTAAAATCTATTTATACTAGGAAAGTAGTAAAGCTAAATATTACAAAACTATTACAAAATGAGAGAACTTGAATACAACATTTTAAGCACAATCTTGAACCCAACAATCTCCCCTTTGGATTCAAGTTCGAGACATTGTGAATCTTGACTTTGTTAGCCCAAGAAGTGTCTCAAGCCTCTTTAAAGCACTCTAGTATTGCAACTTGTCATCTAGCAGGTTCAGAGCATTAATTAGAAAATACCTCTCATTCGGACTCATTCTCCCCGATTCCGCGGCTTTATCATTGTCAGCTTTGATCGTCTCAAGCGTCCGACACACCATCCTTATAGTACCATCATTGTACTTGCTCAGCTTAATGAATCTCATAAACTTCTTTATCTGACCTTCAACACTATAAACCACACCAAACTCCGGATCTTCAAGAATGATATACCGAGGGTAGCCTTCAATATCTTCAAGTTCTTGGTTTGGTCTTTTCAAATTAATGATCTTCTGGTTGTCTTCAAGACCCATTTATATATCTAGAACCATCGATACTTTGACATGACTCCTCATATATCTCTTGATTGCTTCTAGAGCAATAACTGCTCCTTCTCTGCTTACTGTCAGATTTCGTAGTTCATGATACATATGCTCCAAGTCTTCTAAATAGAGATTCGAGAAATTAGCTTCACTGAACGTCCAGACCCGTCCATCTTGTCTTGTAACTGTAAACACTGCATACCAAACTATAAGGAGTCTATTGGCATCAATTTTTTTGATGGAGACAATGCGATGTCTTGTCCGTACTTGGCTTATCAGAAGGTGCTTCGCTTAGAGAAAATGCTTATACTCCAAACAATAATCTCAGGTTTCTTTTTGAATCCCAAGAATTTTATCTGCGCTAAGAGCTTTGCGGTGCCGAAGAAAGATACCGAAGTAGATGTGTTCCAGGTAAGGTTCTCTAATCCGTACTCTGTCATAACATGGAACATTAGCTCGTATTGCAAATGGCACGTAATTCTTAGTAAATATTTCTGTAGGATCATATGCCATTCTCGGAGTTTCTGAAGCACCATGATCAACTGCAGTGGAAGGGTCAGAAGGAGTCTGATGATCACCTTGGAATGGAAAGATTGGTTCATCTTCATTGATGTCAGCTTCAAAGTCAAAGTACATTCCAGATGACTCATAAATATTACCAATATCTTCACCAAAGTCTTGAACTCCACCCAGTTCTTTACAAAAAACATCATTAAAGCCCACATTGGCAGACAAATCCAAAAGCAGCCTTGTCTCTACTGTGGAGTCTGCCGGCTTTTCAACCATTGGCTCGATCATAGGATTTGTCTCCATGGTTATTTCCTCTTCAACTATTATCGGGGTTGTAGTCCTTTCCCTTGTTCTTTCTGGAACAGGACTTTCAACATTAACCGCTTTAGAATCTGGCTCCCTTTCAACACCTTGAACATGAACAAACGGCTCAGCCAACCTCTGAGTTTTTCTCTCCCCCACATGATGATCAGGATCATCCGGATCATTATGCCTTCTTTTCAAGGAGGTGGCTTGAGCGCGGAATGTATCTTCTAAGATTGATACCCTTTCGGATAAGACATCAATAGAATTCTTCAAAGCTTGAGTGTTGGATGTAATTAACTTGCTAACTTTTGAGAAATTAGCAACAATTATATCTTGGAAGGCCAAAAACTCTAAGGCCTGAATAGTTGGGTTGTCATCTACAAGTTATCGAAGGAACCCAACTAAGTCTGAATCAGCCGCATCAGGATTTTAAGTGGACAAAGTCGGGTAAACTCACACCTAGATCACTTAGTTTACCAGTTGAAAAAAATTTGTGCCTACGTTCAGTGTTGGTGTGATATTAGCACTGGTAGGACTTCCGACCTGTCCTAGTGGTAAGTCAGTAGACTCCACTCTAGTCGTTCCGGCAAGTTCACTAAGAACTGCAATTTGAGCAACAGATGCTCTCGACTCGTGTGTACCTATGTGTATCGGCTCTAGACTCAAGGTGCACAGAATCGATGTCGTAGGCTGGGGTAGAGGCCTACTATCTTCAATATCCACATTCTCTGAATGAGAAGCAGATAGATTATATGCAAAGTCCCCATGAGAAGTTGAAACAACTGCTTGTTGAGAAGCAGTTCAGTGGCCGGGAGGGGTGTGCAAATGCATAGCTGGGCTAGCTATGTCTGTTTCAATACCAACTTTCAATGAATGAATGTCAATAGTAGATGTGGGTGCCCGGCTAACTGTATCCGATGGGATAGGAGCATGTTCTTCATTTTGAGCTCCACTCACACTCTCACCATCTTTTTCTCTTTCCCTTTCACTCATCCTCTCAGCATTTTCTACTTGAACGCCCTCAACTCCTTCAACTGGAATATCCTCCAGTAAACGATCGAAATCATCATAGGTATCACCAAATTCTACATCAACATTGAAGGATAACGACTGTAGACTTGGGCAAGTCTGTTAACCTTCTATTTCAGGAAATATATCTTCAATGTTTTCAATAACTGCTCCCACTTGAATATTCTGTAAAGCTACAGGATGAGCAGTATTGTCAGCACCATCATTATGATCATCATTATCATCATCAATATCAACATCACCCTGAGTTGCCTCATCATCAGATATAGTATCTTCCGAGCTTGAAGAAGCTGTGGAAGTACTGTCAGTTGAAGTACTGTGTTGATCAAAGTCTCTCCGCTCCAGATTACCCCTCTCATTTACATTTTCTCTCGGCTCACAACCCTGTTCAGGTATCCCGTGTTCCTGAACTCTCTCAGCTATATCTAGACCCTCTCCTTCAGCTAAGGCATGGGTTGATCCAGGGGTAAGTTCAACCAAATCTGGTTGAGCTATAGGATCTATCACTCTCCTATAATCTATTACGCACTGAGCCCTCTGATCAGCGAAGGCAAATAACTCCGATGGGATTTCCATTATTGAATCTAAATCTTCAACTTTCGTGTATTGATGAATACGTGTCATGAAGAATGATGGCCCAACTTCACTTTCTGCCCTAGCCGGAATGTCATCATTGGCGTTCATCATGGCTTTAATGATCAGTTGTAAAAATCTCTGAAACGACAAAAACTTTCTTGCTTTTGATGGGAAACGTTTGGCGTTGACCAACTCGACTAGTTCATTCCAAATTATTAGCGTGTAATCATAACGGTGCGTGAAAACTATATCGAGGAAGAACTTCAGAATGGTACTACTACAGGTATTAATGCCGGCAGTCTTGGATGTCAGGCACCGGTTGAGGATAGAAAAAAGTAGGTGCCATATTGACGGAAGAAATCTACGTTTGAACTGAGACGGATTAGTTAAATCTTGTTAGTATCCTAATCTCTTGATGTCTCTGCAAAGCTCGTCATCAGTGACTAACTGTTCAAAACCTGTCGAGTTTGGTCCTGGTAGACGTAGAATTCTTCTAAGTCGTTTCAAAGTCAGTCGCCTTGTGTATTCGTCTACATTTCCTTCGAAGAAGTAGGTATCACCATCTTTTGCAAGGGTAAGTGTGTTCCAAAATTGTTGAAGGTATACCATCGGGACAGAAATGTTAGCAGAAAAGGCATATGAGATAGCGTGTCCACGAAGTATTTCTGGTATGATTTTGCATTCGGAGGGTATATCGAAGTTGAAATGATGGTTGTTTGGTTTTATTTCGAGATAAAAGCATTGGCGTAATAATGTTTCATCTGGTAATGGATTATTTGATGGATAGGTTGGGTTGTTGAGGTTGTCAGATTTGACGGAAGGAATGTGAGATTCCTCGTCAGACTGATGATTTTCAGCCATTTTTACCTGTAAAAAATCACAACATGTTAGATCCAGATAAAAAAAAATACAATGCTAATACCTGATACCAAAAAAAAATTCTAAAGAAAATGAAAAAACTTAAAAAAAATCTAAAGGACTAAAAAACATTAAAACTAAAAAAATAATAAAAAAATCTTAACTAAAATTTTTTTAAAAAAATCTAAACTAAAACAATTACTAAAAAAAATCTTACCCGGATTACTAATCCAGTAAAAAACAACTATGAAAAAAAATTAAAACCACCCGGATTACTAATCCGGTCAAAAGAAAAACAAATCAAGAAAAAATCTAAGTAAAACCCTAAACCTGACAAGCACACTGATTGAGGTTTTTACACTTAGTCGCACACAAGAACAACAAACTATTTAGACAAATCGCACACAAACATCAAGCGATTTATTAAATCACACAACTCCTTAGAAAATATCTAATCTTATCCGGATAAGAGTTTATCGAATAGCCTTTTGTCCGGATTAGCCTAAATCGGACACTGCTTTGTCCCGATATGAAATAAATCGGACAAAATGTTGTCCGGATTAGTCTAAATCGGCCAAACACTTATTCTTTTAAACTCTAAATCTTCCAAAAATTAGATATTGTTCGATAACCTGTAATAGAAAAATTAAACTAGTTAGTACATACAAATATCTTTACTCCCCCTCAAAATATGAATCAATAAAATACAGACAAAATTCCACACTCCACCTCAAATATAGATTTCCACTATCAAAAGATTTAGCATAAAAAATGAAATACTGATTTGTATTAAAAAATACAGATATTTTGAAAAAATGAATTTGAATTAAGCACAGTTCAATAAATTGAATTGTTTTTAAGAAAAATTTAAATATTCAAATTTAACATGTCTAACTTAGATACTAAAAAGCTGAAGCGTTTTTCATCTAAAGCTTTCATAAATAAGTCGGCAAATAGAAATTCTGTATTTACATAATACAATTCGATAGTTCTTTTTTCTACATGATCTTTAATAAAGTGATACCGGATATCTATATGTTTGGTCTTAGTGTGTTGAACAGGATTACAAGATATTGCTACACTCTTGGAATCACAATAAATGGGAATTTTATTAAAATAAAAACAATAGTCTCTGAGCTGTGTCTGCATCCATAATACTTGAGAACAGCAGCTATATATTCTGCTTCAGCGGTAGAGATGGATACACAGTTTTGTTTCTTTGAAGCCTAGCTTACGAGTTTATCTCCTAGAAATTGTACATGCCCCGTGGTACTCTTCCTGTCCAACATACAACCTGCGTAATCTGCATCTGAGTATGCTGTTAGTTCAAAGCTAGTACCCTTGGGATACCAGAGTCTAAGATTAGCAGTCCCTTTCAAATAACGAAAAATGCGCTTAATGACACTTAAATGGGACTCCTTTGATTAGCCTGATATCTGGCACAAAGATGTGTTGAAAACATAATATCCGGTCTACAAGACGTTAAATACATTAAAGAACCAATCATGGCTCTATATGTTTTCTGATCTATAGCTTTTCAAGATGGATCAGCATGTAGTTTTGTACCATGACCCATAGGTGTTTCGCTAGATGAACTTTTTTCCATATTAAATTTCTTTAGGATATCAAAAATATATTACTAACAACAACGCCATCTTCATTCTTTTTATTCTTGAAAACCCACTTTGTACCGATAATCGTTTTATTGTTGGGACACAGAACCAATCTCCAGACCTTTAGTGCTTCAAACTGATTTAGCTCCTCTAGCATCGCAATTATCCAGTCCGGATCTGCTAAGGTTTTAGATACCATAGTTGGTTCAATATTACTTAGGAAAGTGGAATAAAGACACTCATTAGCAGAAGCAGACCGAGTACGAATAGATCCAGATGGATCACCAATAATTTGATGTATTGGATGATCCCTGGTCCACTTTTTGATATGCGGTAGGGGAATATAAGAACCTTGATCTAAATTTTGATCAGTGTAAGCATTGGGGGAATTATGAGTAACAGGTTCAGGTGAAGGTTCAATGTTTGGAACTGAAGTAGGCTGAATATCTGACTGAGGTAAGGTATTTTCATCTTGAACGACTGACACCTCTACCAAATCAATATTTAAGCCCTCTTCACACTGAACTTGACAGTCAGGAGTTTCCATCTAAATTTCTTCATCAACCTCCTCTGTTTCTTCTTCAGTTTCAGTCACTGGAACATCAGCAGATGGACCAGATAACTATTATCAAATTATTCATCGTAAATTTTTTCAAATAAGGAATCTAAATCTGAAAGATTAGAATTTGAAGATTCAATGTTATCTGCTTTCCGCGAAGTGTTAATTATCAGCCCGGGTCCTGAACTGTTTTGTTCATAAGCCACATCAATTACTTCATTGAATGAAAAGTTGACGCTCTCATTGATGATATTTCGTCCTTTTATTGTAGACTCTGTATGCAGCAAATGTTTTTGAGTAGCCTATGAATACAGCTTCATCAGCCTTTGCAGCGAACTTACCTCTGTCCTCTTTGTCATTTAAGATAAAACACCTGCAACCAAATACTCGAAAGAATTTGATATTTGGTGTTCTTTTATTTATAATTTCGTAAGGAGTTTTACCAAACCTTTTGTGTACAAGAGATCGGTTCTGGGTAAAACATGCAATCGCCACTACTTCAGCCCAAAGAAATAAGGGAAGCTTAGAGCAAGTTAGGAATGTACGCACCGCTTCCACCAATGTTCTATGTTTCCGTTCAACGAGACCATTTTGTTGCTGTGTCCGGGCTGCTGAGAAAGTATGTGTGATACCAATGGATTCTAAGAATGAGCTGAGAATATTGTTCTTGAATTCAGTTCCATTATCAGTTCTGATTTTCTGAACTCTCAGTTGTAGATTAGTTTGAACCATCTTCAACAATGAAATAATTGTCTCAGCTGCTTCGTCTTTTGACCTCAGAAAATGAACCCATGTATATCTTGAGTAGTCATCTACAATGACCAGCACATACGTCTTTCCATTTATGTTTTGTACTCTTATAGGACCACAGAGATCCATATGGAGTAGATGAAGAGGACGATCGGTATTGAGCTCTGTTTTCGACTTGTGAGAAGCTTTCTTCAGTTTACTCATTTCGCATGCGCTGCACACATGATCTTTATGAAACTTTAAGTTCGGGATTCCTTTAACCAAGTTTTCACAAACCAACTTGTTCAAATTTTTAAAATTCAGATGAGAAAGACGCCGATGCCACAGCAGATTTTGCTTCAAGGATGCCTTGGATATCAAGCAGACTTCAGTATCCACTTGTGTATTTGATAGGTCGATTGTGTAGAGGTTTGATCTTCTGATTCCAACTAGTAGCTCTTAACCATCAGTAGTACGGATGCTGCACTGGTTAGCTTTAAAACAAACTTCTAAATTTTTATCGCAGAACTGACCTATACTGAAAAGATTATGTCCAAGTCCTTCGACATACGACACTTTCTTTATCATTAAGTTCCCATAAATTACGTCATGTATCCAAGGATAGGCACGTATTGGTCATTTCCAAATCTTACCGTACCCCCAAAAGATTCAACAAAGTTAGATAAGAGTTCTTTTCTAACAGTCATGTGCTTAGAACATCCTGAGTCGAAGAACCACATATGTCGACTTACCTACACAATGAATCAATTGGGTTTTGGTACCCATTTTAGAATGTGTCCTATCAGATCAGATTTTGTTGGTGGTATACTGTAGGCACCAAACCAACGCTCTTTAGAATTGATTGTCTTAAATAAAGCAGATAGAGTAGAATGCATGACATGATAAGGTTTAAAAGAAGTAAAAGACTTAAACATCTCATCCAATCTACACGGAGAACAATTATTTTTACTATTCTTGAAATCAAACAATTCATTTACTGAATATCTGTGTACAGGATTATTCAATGCTGAATTATTTAATAAAGAATCAGCAAAACTATTCTTCTTCTGTTGATTCGAAGATTTATCTTCATCTTTTACTCTCCACACCTTCTTAAACTTCAATGAATTATCTGAAATAGGAAAAATAAAATCATTAGCTTTAAATGAACGATGAACCTTATGTTTAATTTTCTTTTTAGTAAGCTTCTTCTGTTTCCTCGAATTCTTTTTAGATTTATTCTTTTTATAATACAAATTCTCATAAACAGGTTTTGTATTGAAATTCTTTTTAAAATCTGAAGAAATGTCGGAATCCTCAGTCATTTCATTTTTAATAATAAAATCCTCGTGACTGGGAAGTTTCTTCGAGAAATGAAACTGATCAATCGCATCGTTGAAACAATTATCTGAGTTCAAAATTTTAGAAAAATTGATTTCTTCATTTAAAACATTTAATTCTTCTAATTCAGAAGTGTCACTTACAGATTTTTTACACGAAAAATATTCAGACTCAACTCGTTCCGGTTTGACATTAGAATTTTCTAAATTTTCAATTTTATTTAGAAATTTTTGTTTTTGTTTATTAAATGAAAGTCTTTCTTCATTCAAAATCTTCTCTAACTAAACACTTGTTTTTTCTAAAATTAATGTTGGTGTATAAAGTTTTGGTTCAACAGGTTTAGATTCAAGATTTGCTTATGAATAGCTATGAAAATAATCAGTTGAAAGTGTAGAGACTTGTGTTTTATAGCTGTCATTTAGATTTGTATAATCAAACGGAACTTGCATTTTGTCTTTTCTTTTCTGGTTAAAATCCTCTTGTTCTTCTATTTCATCAGAAGATTTTGTAAATTTATTTTGAAACTCGAGACCACAGTCAAGATGTTCAAATTTATATAGAGTTGGGGTATAGTATAAAGTTTTTCCAAAAAAATTTGGATTTTCATACACCAACCCTTCCCGAGGGTCAAAAAATCTTGTCTTAGGGGGTTTATTTAGAAAAATTGTTTGATCAGTCTGCCCTCTCTTATATAACTTTTCCTCTTTAGCTTTCAGTTTTTCATTTAAATCTATAATTTGCAACTGAAGCTTACTAATTTTAACAATCAATTCTTCATCCACTAATTCTAACGATTTATATCTGTCCTTTTGTGACAATTCTGCATTTTGGAATTTCAAGTTAGTACCTCGTTTTAGGACCTTTATTGAAAACTAAGTCTTTCTAGGATTTAGCTTCGATGATCTGTGATCATCTTGATCATCTCCCAAGATTAGTCTGTTAGGTCACGTTTCGGTGGGTAGCTAACCAAGTT
>NW_020201998.1:33779-42873 GCF_001531365.2 Cynara cardunculus var. scolymus
AGTGTTACATCGCGAGGGATTTACATTTATTAAGTGCAAAGAATTCGCATAAGTTTCCTATTACTTGGTTTATGCATTGAAATGTTTTATACACGTGAAAATCCGTGAACTCACCAACTCTTTGTAGTTGACTTTGTTTTATTCCATGCTTTTCAGGTTCTAAGTAAAGTTGTTTGGATTTTGGGAGCATACTTGAGCATGGATCGATTATTTCAAGATTTTGAAGTGTTTTGAGAACGTTGTGTAAAATTTTAATTTTAGTTATGCCGATGAACTACATTTTTTTTAACAACTTGGTATGGTGTTATTTATAAACTGTTGCTATGACTCGCTTGCCTGTTACATCTCGTGTTTCCGCTTTAGCGGGGTGTGACACCTTTGAATAAGATAATTCATATTTTAAGATGTTGGATTTTTCATGAAATGTTTTTGATTCAGATAGTAAAGATTGTGCCCAATCAAAATTTCCAACATTCTCATCAAAAAATTTGATGTGTTTTTCTTTTTGCGTTTCTAACTCTTTTTGAAAATTATTTGAACACAATTTTTCAGATTTTTATTGTTGTTGAAAACTTTAGAGTTTAAGCATCATCTTTTGCATCTGATTTATGCATGAATTTTCGAATACCTCTTCACACTCATCATAAGAGTCTATATCCGTCCTTGCCATCAGACAGATGTGAGCCACAGCTTCTGACTCTTCCTCCTCATCAATTAAATTTAACCAATAGTCATCCTCAGCCATCAATGCCTTTCGCATCTCTTTGTTTAGAGAGAAGAAACTTATTCTTATAGTAGTCGATATTTCTTGTAACCGGCTTTCTGCAGTTCACCGTAAAATGTCCCAACTTGCCACAGTTGTAGCAATTTGTATTCTCATCTGCCACTCCTTTCACAAACTTCTTCTTCTCTTCAGGTTTCTTTTCATACTTTTTCTCGTACCTCTTTTCATCATATTTCTTCTTTTCTCCAAATTTGTCTTTAAATTCATATTTTGAACCCGAAGAGAATCTTTGATTATTGGAGTGTGGTTTCTTCTGAAACTTCTTCTAAAATGCTCTGTTCAGCATTGCCATGGCCTGTTTAAATTCATTCATCTCTGAGTCCGAGTCAGAGCTGTCACTACTTTCACTTGACGACTCGCTTTTCTGACTGGCCTCTTTTACTTGTTTCCCAGATCTGACTTTATTCTTCTTCTCAGACACAAAGGCCAAAGGATCAGTGACTTCCTTTTCCTTTTTCTTCTTTAAATCTCTGGCTTCTAAAACATCTTCCTCATTCTGTTTCAGAGTTTCATAAACCTCGTGAATATCAATATCAGATAAGGATTTATTAAATCTGATATGATTGGCATAAGGCTTTCACTCCGGTTGTAAATTGCTGAGGATTTTAACATTTATTTCAATGACAATTTAACTTTGTAAGCTCATTCAGCAGTTTGGTTAGCCTATTATACACATCATCAAGGCTCTGTCTTTTTTCTAGCCTTGAAATCTTCATAAGCTGAAATGCGGTTTGTGATTTTTAACTAAGTTCCCACCTTAGAACACATCATCATTTTTTCTATCCGCATCTACATGCTGTGTCCATAAGCTTTATGACTGTCGATGCTTGTATAGATGTCATTAGTCAGCGCTTGCATCATATATGATTTCCACAACACGTCAGCATGTGCTCTTTCTTTCTCTTCAGCTGTATATCTCGAATTTTCTTTTATCACTCTCTGAGCAGGTCTGCCTTCTGCAGGAATAACATGTGTTTCTCTCCAGAATACGGCTGGTCATTCCGTAAGAGATTCCATTATCAGCTCTACTTCTTTCAAGCGTTCAATAAAATTGAGAAATCTGTCTCTCCATTGGTTATAATCTCCTCTGAACAGAACTGGTGGCTTGGTATCAGTACCATTAGCCATAGCTTCTCTTGAACTCATTTTATCTATCTTCTGCAGTTCAAAATTTGATTCGAAGGATTAAAATTCAAAATAATCTCAAAAAATCGCACACAATAATTTTACACACATTCAACACTTAGAAAAAAATTGAACACTTAGACTTATCCGGATTAGAAGTCCGGACAAGCTTATCCAGATTAGATATCCGGACAACTAAGTTTGTCAATATCTAAGCAAATCACAGAGTTTATCCGGATTAGATATCCGGACAAATCAAACACTTAGTCAAAATATGCACAATTATCAAAACTCAATACGGACACATAAAGTCAACAAGTCAAACAAATGTAATCCGCACAATGCAATATACGATCAAACAATCAATCCGCTCAATTAACAAAGTCAAACTATTCAAATCGCTTGACAATAAAAGTCAAAGTCCACACAAGTAAAGTCAAAGATACAATCCGCACAAATATGGTCAAAGTCAAAATCCAATCACGATTTAAATCGCACAAATTCACAATAAAATCAAGAGTAAATCGCACGATATATCAAGCGGATAGACTTAATCGCACACTAAATCGCACAGTGTTACAATAGATTTACCACTAAATTGGACACAACTACAATCGATTTACCACTAAATCGCATACAATATTATCCGGATTATCTTTAAATCGCACACCTAAAATCCACACAAATTCACCAAGTCTTAAATCACACAAAACGTTAAGCGGTTTATCCTAAATCGATCAAGAGTTATACGATTAATCTTAAAACACAAACACAATTTTAACAACTTTTCACCAAAATTTTGGATCAAAATTTGAAAAATTATGAACTTTTTGAAGAACATAAAGTTTTTCGAAAACTAAAAAATCAGCCAAAATTGGTTCAAAACTTGATTAAAATTCAAAACCGGATTAAAATTCAAAACCGTGTGAATCAAAGATGTTCAGAATGTAATCGCGAATCTAATAGTGCAAATTTTAACAATTAACACTCAAAATTGACAAGATTAGAGTAGAAATTATCAAGTTCGATCAAGAACACGAAGAACACATAAACCCAGCGATGAATAGTGACTAAAATCCAGAAAATTCGTGCAAAAGTTCCTCGAATTGTGTGTAATCCTTCTATCAAGTTGCTGCTTCTGTGCTCTGATATCAATTGTGAATCCCAATAATAAATCACAAACAGATAAATTCTTCAAGAACACAATTAGATGAGAGAGAGATTTTCACCAAGTTTGTATGTGTATTGTGAAGTCCATAAATCATACAAACATGATATGATCTTCAAGAATCAAGGTGAACATAAAAGTAGAGAGAGAATTATCAAAGATTGATTAGATTGAGAGAGAGAAATTTACAGCTCTAATCTTGATTACCATTCTGCTAATGACTTAGTTAATGACAATTACAAAAGGAAATACTATTTATACTAGAAATAGTAAACCTACACTATTACAACATAAAGCTATTCTAAGGAGAAACTTGAATACAACTTTAACGCTCTAACTTGAACCCAACATTCTCCCCCTTTGGATTCAAGTTTGGACTCTTGTGAATTTCGTTTTGAGCAGTCCAAGAATCTTCTCCAGCCTTCTCAGAGCATTCCTATATTGGATCTTTTCCTCGAGCAAGTTTATTGCATTAATCAGCAAGTATCTTTTCTTGGAACTCATCCGTTCAGATTCAGCAGCTTTATCGTTCATCACCCTCTTCAAGTCAAGTGCCCTTCTCACTAATTTGATCGTACCGTCAGAATATTTATTCAACTCGCTAAACCTCATGAACTTCTTTACTTGTAGTTGAGTAAAATAGACGACCCCAAACTCTGGGCTTTCTAGAACCATATACACTAGATAGCCTTCAATGTCTTCTAGGTCTTGATTTGGTCTTTTAAGATTGATGATTYGCTGATTGTCTTCAAGCCCCATCTATACATCAATGACCATTGCCAGTTTAACATGACATCATATAAATCTCTTGATTGCTTCAAGAGCAACCAATTCTCCTTCTTTTCTAATAGTCATGTTTTTGAGTTCAAAATACATATATTCAAGGTCATCCAAGTATAAGTTCGAGAAGTCTGCTTYGCTGAATCTCCAAATCTGACCATCCTGCCTTGTTACAGTGAAAACAGGATACCAGATTCTCAACAATTTCTGAGCATCTATTTGTTTGATCGTCACAATCCGATGCTTTGTACGAACTTCACTGATTGGTTGACACTTGGCTTTCAGAAGATGAACGTATTCAGTACGATATTCCCTTGTTTGCTTATGAATACCTAGAACTTTGTCACCACTTAGCGCTTTTCTATGTCGGATGAAGATTCCAAAGTAGATATCTTCAAGATATGGCTCTTGGATCCTTGCTCGATCATATCCAGGAAAGTTAGCTCTAATATGAAATGGCACATAATCTCTGGTAAAGATTTCAGTTGGATCAACATGTTCTCTTTGAGCTGGAATGTTTGGCACATCAGATATGACTGCAGTGGAAGATTCTGGAGCAGACTGACGTTCTTCTTGAACAGGAAAGACTGGATCTTCATCATTTATATCAGCTTCAAAGTCAAAATTGATTCCAGTCGATTCATCTATATTATCAATGTCTTCTCCAAAGTCTTGCTCTCCACCCAGAGTTTTAGAGAACGCTTCATTGAAACCAACGTTGGCAGACAAGTCCAATAGCATCCTTGTTCCTACAGTGGAGTCCGCCGGCTTTTCAACCATTGGCTCGATCGTAGGACTTATCTCCAAACCTTCATCTACCACTTCAACAACCTCAATTGTTCTTTCCCGAACTGATTTCGTGTCAGAAGCTTCAGCAGTAACGTCTTGAGTTGATGGCTCCTCACCAACCCTTGCACCTTGTTCAAAAGTCTCAGCCAATCTCTGTATTTTTCTCTCCCCCTCATGACTATCTGGATCATCCTGATCATCATGCCTTCTTTTCAGAGATATGGCCTGAGACCTGCAAGTTTCTTCTAAGGTAGACATTCGTTCAGCTAGGACGTCTATTAAACTTTTAATATATTGGGTGTTAGATGTGATCAATTTGCTAACTTTGGAAAAACTAGAAGTAACCACATCTTGAAAAGCCAAAAACTCTGAGGCTCTAACAAAGGGATTCACGTCAAATTGTTGACGTAAGAGACCAACCAAATCTGTGTCCTCAGCATCTGGATTCTGAGATGCCATTAATTTGGCATACAACAACGATTTCAGCTCATCCACCGATTGATCTTTACAGACGGTTCAGGAACATGCGGTGGTGATGGCACAGATGGTGGCTCTTCTTCTATAACCTCCTTCCCTTTCAAAATTCTTTTGAGACTAGCCATTTGAGCATCCAAATTGTCTTGAACAGCCTTTAGGGCACCGTCCAGATATTCCCTTGACACGAAGTCGGGTAAAGTAACTCCTGGTTCACTTAGAATACCAGTTATAACAACAGTTGAATAAACTGTTATGCCTACATTCAATGTTGGCATAATATTAGCATTGGTAGGACTTCCGACCTGTCCTTGTGAAATGACAAAAGATACCACTCTGGTCGTTCCGGCTAGTTTACTAAGAACTGCACTTGGAACAACAGATGCTCCTGACTCATATGTACCTATGTGTATCAGCTCTAGACTCGAGGTGCACAGAATCGAAGTCATAGGCTGGGGCAGCAGCCTACTTGTTTCAATAACTACATTCTCCAAATGAGAAGTAGTTAGCATATGAGCTATATCCCCATGTGAAATTGAAACAATTGATTGTTGAGAACCAATTGAGTGGATAGGAGGGGTGTGCAAATGCATAGCTGGGCTAGCTATGTCTTGTTCAATACTAACATTCAACGGATGAATGTCAGTAGCAGATGTGGTTGCCCTGCTAAGTGTATCAGTTTGGATAGGAGCTTGAACTTCTTTTTCTACTCCACTCTCACCCTCTCCATATTTTTCTGTTTCCATTTCTCTCATTCTCTGTTCATTTTCAACATTAACTCCCTCATCTCCTCCATCATCTGGTATGTCTTGATGTATTCGTTCATAATCATCACATTCATCCACATTGAAAGATAATGAATGCAAGCTTGGACAAGGTTGCTGAGCAGAATACTCAGGAAAAATATCGTCATTGTCATCAACAATTGTGCCAACCGCAATATTTTGAACAGGAATGGATTGATCACAATCATCAGCTCCATCATTATCATCATTCTGATCATCATCTTGATTATTACCAGAATCTACCCTATAATCAGATTCAGTAGCTTTCGAACTCGAAGTTGAGGAAGTACTGACAGTTGAAGTGTGTTGCTGATCAGACGCTCCCCCCGCCTGTACACCCCTCTCAGATTCTTTTCCTCTTAGCTGAGTTCCCTGTTCAGGTAACCCCTGTTCCTGAACACTCTCTACTAATTCTAACCGCTCTCTCACAGTTGAGGAATGGGGTGATCCTTGGGCAAGTTCAACCGGTTTTGGTTGAACTACTGGATCTATCACTCTCCTATAGTCTATTACACTCTGAGCAGTCTGATCAGCTAGGGCAATCAATTCTTCTGGTACTGGCATTATTGAATCCAGGTCTTCCACTTCAGTATGCTGTCTGATTCTAGTCATGGTGAATGTTGGCCCTTTTTCAGAATTGGCTCTGGCCGGAATATCCTCATTAGCATTCATCATGGCTTTAATGAATAATTGTTGAAATCTCTGGAATGGCACAAATTTCCGAGCTTTTGATTGGAATCTCTTCGCATTGACTAGTTCTACTAACTCATTCCATATGACTAAGGCGAAGTCATAATTTCTTGAAAATACGACACCATGAAAGAATTTAAGGAATGAGCTACTGCATGTATCTATGTCCGCTGTTTTTGACGTCAGACATCTATTCAAGATAGAGAACAGTAAGTGACAGATTGAAGGCAGGAAACGTCATTTGAACTGAGTTGGGTTGTTYAGAACAGCCGAGTATCCTAGGCGCTTGATATCTAGACACAATTGTTCGTCTGATATAAAATCTTCAAAGCCAGTAGATCCTGGTCCAGGCATACGAAGTATTCTTCTAAGACGCTTCAGTGTCAGACGATTGACAAATTCGTCAACTTCGCCTTGAAAGTAGATAGCATCCCCGTCTTTTTCTAAAGTCAAAGTGCTCCAAAATTGTTGTAAATACACCATTGGAACTGGTGTATTTGCAGATAAACAATAAGAAATTGGATGGCCTTTCAGGATTTCTATAATGATCAGGTATTCAACTGGCATAGCAAATGAGAAGACGTGGTTATTTGGTTTTATATCAAGGTATTTTATTTGTGGGAAAATGGTTTCTGATGGAATAGGCTGGTTGGGCGGGTGTATAGGAATGTTATCTGATCTAACGGAAGGAACATGAGATTCCTCGTCAGATTGATGTCGTTGATCCGCCATTAACCTGTAAAAATTCTAAAAAACATTAGAAACCATTTATTTAATCAAAATATAACCCATACAACAAAAACAAAATTAAACTCTAAAAAAAATTAAAGAAAAAAAATATTTCAAACCAACACTTAGAAAAAATATTGAAAAACAAGTTGACCTGATTAGAAGTCCGGACAAACATACGAACAATCCAACACTTGAAAGAAAAAATAAAGTTGTGACCGGATTAGAAGTCCGGACAACAAAAAATTCACACGCAAAATTACTAAGTCAAAAACAATAAATCGAACAATCATCAACCGGATTAAGGTTGATCGGATTGAACTCCGATCATCTTGTTCGGTGAAATATCCGTTCAACACACATTCACACAGAGTAAAAAAAATTCAAAAAAATACTTAAAAATAAAAAAAATAAAAATTCACATACGACAATCAAAATACTCAAACGATCAAAGATAAAACCGTTTTTATTTGATATTATTTTCTTATTATGCAACTTTCAGATTCGATTATGAAGTTAATGATAAGCTTGAATCCAACAGTCCATATGATCAACGTTAATCCAATACAATCAAGGTCTATTAATAAAGAATCAAACAATATAAACCTTGATTTAAGAAAGATGGAACTTTAGAAAAGATTGACAGTAGATCTTGAACGAAGAACCAGAGTTGAGCGGAGACGATGATGAATAGTTAAATGGGATAAAAAGTAAAAAGTAAAAATGAGTCTACTATATATAGTCAAAGTCAAAAACCGTTCAAATTCTAAATCGCTCAAGGTTTATCCGGATAAGAATAAAACGGTCAAGAGGTGTCCGATTTATGAGATTAACAATGTCTAAGTGTTAATCTAGACAATAAATCGCTCAAGGCATGTACGATTTAGAAGAATACCGGTCAAGACTTGTCCGGTTTAAGAATAAATCGCTCAATGAAGAAATAAATCGCTCAAGGTTAGGAATTAAATCGCACAAAGATCAAATGATTTAAAGATTTGGAAAAAAATGAACTCATCAAACGATTTAAATAATATGGGCAAAAGAACTCATCGAATTAGTTATCCACTCAATCCCTTGCAAAGTATATCTAATCTTATCCGGATAAGAGTTTATCATATAGCCTTTTGTCCGGATGTCTAAATCGGACAATAAATCGGTCATGTGTTGTCCGGATTATCAATAAATCTGACAAGCATTGTCCGGATTAGACTTAAATCGGCCAAACACTTATGTTAGCTCTCATTCCTTGAATGTAAAAGTATAGAAAAAGTAAAACAACAAGTTTTGACAGAAGCTGATCTGTCACAGAAGACCACAGAGGACAATCAACAGAAGAAGCTCAATCGTACAAGATTCAAGTGACAGAACCTCTGTCATCTGTCACAGAGGTTCTGAAAACTTGTCCTCTGCAAAGACCATGCTACAAGTCAAAGAAGACAGAACCTCTGTCGTGTCTCACAGAGGTTCTGGAAGATTTCCTCTGCGTGCTACCATGTTTCATCCAGCAGAGCCTCTGTGATGTCTCACAGAGGATCTGCAGAAATGTCTTCTGTGTAGATTATCTTTAGCTCGCTTTACTTAGGTTTATTAGCTGCTCGTGACTTTCACGTGATCATGTCTGTAATATGTTTTAGATGAACGGCTTAGATTTAATTGCTTTAGGTCGTGTCAGGAAACGGTTACTTGCCTGTATATATAGCAGCGTAGGCCTTTGAATTTTGTGTGCTTCCAGAATTGTAATTGTCAATATTTTCAATCAATTGAAAATCA